>NW_020170239.1:0-2266 GCF_002117355.1 Postia placenta MAD-698-R-SB12 | reverse complement strand
AGGACCTGTCAACGTCAAGAAGACCCCCTTAGGGGTGGTGCGAAATGGGTCTGAGGGGATCCCTCCTCGAGGATCCCCTCCACTGTAACCCAAATAGGATATAGGGGCATCCCATCGCCATCTAGGTGCCCTCGCCGCCACCATCCTAAGATGGTACGCAGATGGTACACCGACCCTCCTCCATGAGGCTTCAAGTCCTTTGCATCACATGTTATGTCTCTAACATCCTCCCCTAGAATGGCATTTGTTGCCTGTCTTGATGGGAGTGCACATTCGCTCCTTTTACTAGTACTTAGTAATTTATGTACATCACACCTGTAGTACACGATAATCACTCTCAATATCATTGTTTTTACTACGAAGTACTTTACACAAGATCAAGATGAGGGCCTGGGTAGCGAGTACATTGTACACAAGATTGACAATACATCATGACGGTACCTGCGAAATGCATCAAGCCTGCATGGAGGGCCCGGCGTCGCCTCGTTGCTCGCCTTCGTCGTGGCTCTGCACGCCGGCTGTCTGCGCGCCGGCTGTCCCAGGCATCCTACGAGCAGGCGGGGCAGCCGCCTCGAAGCCGGCGTACGGCATGCCTTGAGGCACGTCGGCGAATGCAGCTGCCTGGCCGAAATCCTCGTAGAAATGTGGGTGGACCCTCCCCGACGGGATGTAGGTGCCGTCGGGCGTCATGAGGCCGGGCGCGCGGAATTCGGGCGCGCGGAACTGAGGGGGCAGTGGGCGGTAATAGTGTCCTGCATCCCGCGGGTCCATCACCTCGTAGCTGTCCAGAGTCTGGCTGTCGACTGGCCAGCCGCGCGGTGCGTACCGGGGGGCATGCGGGAGGGTTGGCCGCGGGCGCGGCGCGTATCCCGGTGGCGCGTATCCCGGTGGCGCGTCGTGCGCGTGTGCGAAGGGCGCCGGTGGAGGGAACATCCAATGGCCTAGCATGCCGCTAGCCCCGGCGGTGCTTGTGCTGTTGCCGTCCTCGTCGTCGTAGACTGCCAGCCGCTGGTGCAGGAGGGAGGGCGGGAGGGCAGCTGTGCCGCTGGATGGCGCTGGCGCGTGCGCACGCTTGCTGCGTCCCTCCTGTGGGCGGTGGAGCTCGGCCGGGGCGTCCTTGTCACGCTGGGCGGGAGCCTCCTGGTGATGCTCTTGGTCGTGGGGGCCCTCCGTGGGGGCGCCTTCTGTGGTGGCAGGGCGATGGCGGCGCTTGGGGGGCGCGTGCTCTGGCGAGCTTTCGTCCTCGTGCAGATGCCGGGCGGGGCGCTGACGCTGGGCGGGAGCTTCTGTGGACGCGTCGCACTGCTCATTTGTGGTGGTATCCATAGCCCCGCCGCGCGTTCGGGCCCCTGCATGCACCGGGCGTGGTGCGGGGCGTTTGGCTGTCTGTGCCCTGGGCTTTTCGGGCATGCGAGGGGTCGACTGCTGCTCGACATCGCTCCCGCCCGCGCTCGCCTTGCTCCGCTTGGTGCTCCGTGCAGGGGCCTTGCCTTTGCTGGGACCCTTGCCCTTGCTTGGCTCCTTCTTGGTGCCGTCCTCGGGCTCGTCCTCGGTGTCGGACCCGTTGCGGAGCGCCTTCCGCTTGGCCCCTCGTGGCTTCACCGGGGTGGGGGTCCCCTCCGAAGGCTGGTAGGCGTCCTCGTCCTCGGAGTCCTCGGAGTCCTCGACGTTGATGGCTTTCCGCTTGTCCGCTCGCGGCTTCACCGGGGCGTCGTCGTCCTCGCTGTCGTCCACGTCAATCGGCTTGGATGCGGTGGTCGGCTGGCTCGTCCTCGACTTGCGGATCACGACCTCGACGACCCTCGACCTCGTTAGAGAGGCCTTGGGCGGAGGCGCCTGCACGGGTGACAACGCCGCCGAGGCCGTGTCCTTGCTCAGCTCATCGGTATCCGGCGACGAGCTCTCACCGTGCTCTCCTGACGAGGCAGGCGCCACACGCCTCGGGGGTCCCTTGCGGTCGCTTGTCCCGTTGGCGAAGTAGCGGCGCGCCCGCTTGAACGTGGCGTCGTGTGCCGGGGGTGCGCAGATGATGACCGGCAGCTTGTTCTTCTTCAGGGCTATGGAGGAAAGTAATCAGCGCACTGGCGGCGACAGGGAGCAGAACACGTAGATACTCACCTTCCTTGTCGACCCTCTCGAACTCGAAAGGGTAGTCCCTGTCCACCAGGCCCTCGATCATTCGGTCGAGTTCCGGCATGGACAGCTCCGCGATCCCTTTGGCCTTGTTGCGGCCACCGGTTTTTTCCTCGCCTGGCCAGCGCACGTC
>NW_020170238.1:0-2273 GCF_002117355.1 Postia placenta MAD-698-R-SB12 | reverse complement strand
GTGGTGCGTAGACGGAGGGCTAAGACTGGCCGCCCACGCCGCCGTCCACCGACGCAGTCCCGCCGACCGCGCGCAGCCCGTGTGGCGCCTTGCAGAGACGTACCACAGCCCGGAGCGGAGGAGCGGCACACGGCCGCCGTCGCAGACACCATTGAGTCGAGTCGGAGGCTGGGTGCACAGCAGAACACGTCGAGCCGCGCGCTGCAGCACGTCTATTCGAGTGAGGTGAGTGACCACCGGAACACGTCAAATAGCACAAGACTCACTTCAGTCTACCGTCGCGAAGCCATCAGCGTCCGTCTGCATGCCCCAGGTCTGTGGCCGCGCTCTGCCTGTGCCCACGCCCGCGCTCTGCACGACGCCTCCCCCGCCATCTTCTGGCCTAATGCGCACGCCGGGCCCACGACCACATGAGCCTCGAGCGACCGTGGGTGGCGTCGCGGATGGAGCGCGCGTGCGCGCGCAGTCTCCCGCACTCGGTCAAGATGTGCTGCCCATGCCGTCGCGTGCGCCCGCAGCTGCTGCTGCATTACTACAAATGCACATAAAAGTGTAAAATATGTTTCGTGTGTGACACTGGAGTGTGCGTGCTTAGACGCAGGGCCAAAACGGACCGCTGTCGTCCACCGACGCGCACCAGCTGACGGCGCACAGCCTGCCCAGAACATCTGTAAGGCGCCCTGCAGGGACGCACAGTAACCCGGAGCAGAGGGGCAGCGCACGGCAGCTGTCGCGAACATCACCCAGTCGAGCCGCTCATCTCTGCACACGTCACTGCCCTCGCGTCTGCCATGTCCCGTCTGCCAGCACGATCGCATGCACCGCCATCCGCCGTCCTATTGGTCGACGATGCGCACGCAGCACTACCACAACCGAGGACCTACCGCCGCGCGCACCCAGACCGCCCCCCTCAAATGTGCCGCATCGGTCGTTCCCCCATAAGCAGCCCCACAGGCATCAAGGCCCGGTCAGCACGTTCACCGTTCAAGTGCGAACAGGCACCGACTTGCTCCCACGTCCAATGCACTCCGCGCCAGCCTATCGTGCAGCGCCATTCACTTGCGGGCGAGCGAAGGTCAGGGCGCGGCAATACGAGGCGACGTCAGGTATGTGCAGCGATGCTCCTCTGCCCGCCCTTAGCAGCGGCAGTGTCCTGTCCCGCACAGGTCGTCCCATGGTCACGCCATCTCCGCGCCCGCACCAGCAGTGTTCAAGTACCACGGCCCGGTCAGCGCATGCTTCGTCGATGCGTGTGCAGATACTCTCGCGCTGCAATCATCGCGGCGGGCGGCGGTCAGCCGTCCTCCGCAGTATCCCAGTGTGCGCCGCGCGATTGCTGCCAATGATCGACCTGCGTGTCCATGCTCGCCCGCAAAGCACACCCACTTGTTACGGGCACCTCCCGCTACTATCTGCCGTTGGCGGTCCTCCTTGATAGTGATGACAAATGGACGCCCGGCCAGAAGCATTACACCCGTGTCGTCAGTCTCACACCCCCGGTTCATCGAGCCCGCCAAAGCACCAGAACGCACATGTCCGGGCAGCGGCAGCCTGATGGACCGGACGGACCACGATGCCTGTTATGACGGCGTCACTTCTAGTCAACACCGCGTTGGGCAGTCACAGAGTGGCCGGCCGACTCACCTGATTCCGCACATCCTGGCCCTCCCCGCAGTCTGCCCGGCAAGCCTTGCGCACGCAAACATGGTAAGGAGCTCACCGCCGTGGGCAACTAGGCGGCGCACTCGCGGCACGGGATGTGTTCCGTAGAGATCTAATGACAACACAATATATTTCTTGATGTGGTCAGTTCACTGCTTGTGCGGTGTCATTGTGCCCGCCGCCACATGAGAAGTGCCCGTTGTTGCAGAATCAGAATGGTCAGCGCGCGCCATCAGCAATCAGGGACACATCAAATACGCATGTTGTTGTGGTTCTCAATGAGGTAACGAGGTGAAACAACGGGGAACTCACCTACCTGCGACACAAGTAACATGTTGCGGACGAGAACTTGCCAAACCTGTGTTGCTACTGTCAGGCATGCCGCGTACCTCGAACGTGCTTGCGGGGGCCCCGGTTGCATTTTGCAGAATGCTGATAGCTAATTGTCATGACATAATGTCCGCGGCACGGGTTACCAACCAGGCAAGAGGTGTGACTTGACTGTAAATAAAATCATGAGTGCACTGACAGCGGATTCCCATACAGTCGCACATTTTGCCTGCAAACTGTATTACCATCAGTTGTTCGGCACACTTTCTGAGTCAGGTGAG
>NW_020170237.1:0-2277 GCF_002117355.1 Postia placenta MAD-698-R-SB12 | reverse complement strand
GGAGCTGTCGAGGTTTTCGCCGGCGCTGCGACTAGCAGCCTCACGCGCTTGCGAGCGGGTGAGTACTGGAGACATTTTCGGAAACCCGAAAGCGGCGAATTCTTGCCTGAGATCCCCTCGCAGTGGGCTCCAGAAATGATACGATCTACGAAACCCTAACCCCTAACCTGGGTACGACCTAGGTGGACTAGAGGCGGGTTATTATCTTAGTGAGAGGGGAGTTAGCAGCAAGGTGTCCCGCGGTTCGAGTAAACACGAGAAACACCCTCGGAAAAGGCTATGAACGCTAGGGAAGGTACGAGGTGGCTCGATACGTCGTCGAAGCTACTCGGAGGCTGTGGGTGGTTAGTGGAGACGATTGAAGCTCGGCAGAGCTCTTCGATGTATCGTAGAGGGAAGGGACACAATTCGATGGGGTGGACTTAGCTAGGACGCGGTTCGCAGTTTCTTCGATAATAGTCGAAGTTGAAGGGTTCGTCGAGACGGTATCGACGAGTAAATGCAGTGGGCGAGGTTTCGAGGTTATGCAGTGAGGGACGAAGTGACGCAGTTGAAGGCTTAGACGCAGGGCGAACTCGACTTATGAGCTCTGAACTCGAGGGGGGAACCGGATCTTGCATTTTTAGAGAGAAGTACGACAGATTTTATACTACACAGGACGCTACGACTATCGAAAGTGGCACACTGGTACAAGGGGCTTTGCATTGTTCCTCAAGAAGCTGCCTCACCGAGTGGCACGCATCAAGTCCATCGGTAGAGTGACGTCATGCCGAACGCGGAGATGAAGAGAAACATATGGCCACTTCGGACCGGTAGCCGTCGTCGAAGGCATGCCGCGAGGTTCGATACCTAATTGGGAAAGACCGGCTACTTCGGTGTGGCTTGGAGCGATGCACGCGCTTGGACGAGCGGCGTCAAGTGGCCCTATTGTTCGCCGAATGCGGAAGATGTCCCGGGATCTACACGCGAGGCATCGGGACGACCGTGCCGAGCTTCGAGTAAGCGTCGCGCACCGTCGAGGATGTCGAAGAGCGTCGAAGGCGAAATCGAAGTGTTGTGAGACTGAGTCGAAGTGACGGGCGGGATGCGACTGCCGAAAAGAGGTGAATCGGGGCCCAGAGGGGCCTGGCGCCTATCACCGCGTCCTCACCGAGCTGATCCGGCTCGACAATCTGAAAGTTGCCCATCGCTTTCAACCGCTCCTACCGCGCAGCATCCGGGCACAACACAACAAATTCATCCCGCGCGCCATCCCCAACGCGTACTTACCCCTACCCGCACCCCTACCGACGTCTGCCTTCAGGCGCCCCCCGATCCCATCCCCTTTCCTCCAAGCAACGCCACGGAGCACTACCATCCCGGCTGACTGGCAACCCAACCCTGGTTGGACCCCGAAGGGAAGCTGCAGGCGATGCGGATCGTCTCGACACTGGGTACGGGACTGTCCGGACGTACGATGCGCAGGATGCGGAAAAGAAGCCCCTGGACACCTGGAGCAAGAGTGCGGAACCAGGCCGATGAAGCGACACGTATCCGCACCACCTGAAGAACCTGCGCGACGCGTGGGGGTGGTCGTCGACAACGTGTTCCTCGAAGGAATCATCAACGAGGCGAAGGAGAGGAAGCAGAAAGAAAGGCAGACGAAAGCGGTACCTATTTCTCCACCGCGCAGCGCTAACCCCGAACCCCCCGCCAATCCCGTCGCGGGACCTTCGCGCCCCCACCCCGATACACCCGTCGTCTTTCGCAAAGTCGATCCTGACTGGACACCGGACACCACTCAATGGACGTGGGACAGCTCCTGGCCGCATCAGAAGCACCTCTCTGGCGAGGAATGGATGAACGTGGGGAGAAACGCGCGCAAGGAGTGGTTTGACGAAGAGGAGGACGACGGCGTAGATTGGGAATTGTATGGAGATGGTGAGCAGTAAGTAGTCGAATGGGACTTCGACTCTGGCAGGGGGGTAATGAAACATTTATCTTTCTGTTCCATTCCTTGTATTACTAGCGCCCATACTGGCACCTGTCTTAGCGCTCACCCGCAGGTTGAACATTATGTAGCTTACATAATGGGGTCCGTGCGCACTTCGTGCCTGGTATCGTACCACTACGTTTCTTTCTTCACTAACACGACCACATAGACACGATGGTCCGTGCGCAGTCGGTACTTGTATAAGTAGTTGTACCATTAGTCGGTCGAACCCTAAGTTCGACCTGGTTATTCATTCAAGTCTCTGCTCCTCTTCGCTTGGGGTAGTGGTCATTCTCGACTTCCTC
>NW_020170236.1:0-2277 GCF_002117355.1 Postia placenta MAD-698-R-SB12 | reverse complement strand
AAGTAGTTGTACCATTAGTCGGTCGAACCCTAAGTTCGACCTGGTTATTCATTAAAGTCTCTGCTCCTCTTCGCTTGGGGTAGTGGTCATTCTCGACTTCCTTGCTCGATCTTCAGGACGACGCACTGTCCATAAGTCCTCGCTCGTCGTCTACGAGTCAGGCATCAATATAGGAGTAAAGACCGTTGTATCAAAAGGTCGAACTTTCTAAGCTACGTTCCTAGTTTTACCTAGTCGAACATCTCATCCACCATCACGTCGAACAACGCAGTCAACCCAGTTCCTTTGGGACTACCAGCCCTCGCAGGATCACCGCTCCTCCAGTACGACCGAGCGGATCGCTGCTTCGTCACCTCCACAAAAAGAGCTCCCATCTACCCTCGAGGCGGCACCTGGTGTCGTGCTACCGGTCCAAACCCACAGGTCATCGCCCACCAAGAACTCGTTAGCTACTACCAGAGACACCCACCTGCTCACCCAGAAGACGTATTCACCACCCTACGGATCGACGTCGAACCTACACAAACAGCAGAAAGCGTGCAGTCGCCCATCAACAAACTACCACTCGAACTCCCCGAAGTTCAGTACGTTCCCATCGAAATCCCAGACATCGAACTACCACCAGCCCCACCCGCACCAACCAACACACCGGTTGAAGTCCCTATGGCAACATTCACCCAAGCAGACATCGATCAGCGCATCGCTGTCGCCCTCGCAGCATACCAATCCCAGCAGTCAACGGCCAACCGACCCCTTCGCCTTGACATCCCCACCCCCGAACCTTTTAGCGGAAAGGCGGAGGACCTCAGATGCTTCATCCAATGCATCCTCTCCTACTTCGTCGCCACCAACAACACCCGACTCAGCGATGAAGCAAAGATTGCCTTCACTGTAGCGCTGATGAGGAAGGATCTGGGGAAAACATGGGCGGATGCGTATTACGAGAAGTCGGCAGGGGGAGTCCAGGTCTATGCCACTTGGGCAGACTTCGTCGCCGCTCTAGAAGAGGCGTTCCCTGAGCACGGAACGCGAATCAAGGCACATCAAATCCTGATGAAACTGCCTGAACGACAGAAGGATAGGAAGACGGCGCTCTCCCTTGGTAACTACGTCACCCGCTTCGAGCAGCTGGCATCCAAGGCTCAGCTCAAGGACACCGAGGTCAATGGCACCAACCGCGTTGAGAACGACTACCACACTCTCCATGCCAACTTCGTCAAAGGACTCCCGAAGGAGCTGTATTTTGCGCTCGCAACAAGGGTCGCTAGGGATCGACCCAACACCATGAAGGCCTGGTACGACGAAGTCCGAAACGCCGACGCAGCCAAGCAGGGGGCTCTCGTCATCACAGACACCAGGGACTATGGCGAACCAATGGATATCGACGCCGCTGCCGTCGCATCAACCTTCGCCTCCACATCGGGAGGAAGGAAATGGGAACTAGGAGCCATTCTCAACGAGGCCGATCAGAAGCTCCACAGGGACGGGAACCTGTGCTTCTACTGCCACATCAAGGGCCACAGTGCCAAGGACTGCCACAAGAAAGCGGCCGCACGACAAGGGGGTGGGAGGCCGAACCAGGGAGGATCTGGGAAGGACGACTTCTGCGCCAGAATCAAGACACTCTCCGCTGACGAGAAGCGGGAGCTGTACGAAGAACTTACGATGGAGGATTTTTGAAGGGGCAGGGTGAGCTGACGCAACCACTGCCTGTATCCGTTTCACTGTCCCGTGTAATTCTAGTAGTCCGAAATGAATGCGCTCTGCACATTCCGATTACTGTAGGACGAAAAGACGTCGAGGTGCGCGCTTTCATCGATAGCGGCGCAACAGGAATCTTCATCAGCCCGAGATTCGTCCGAGAGCATCGACTTCGGACAGAACCCCTTCCCCGACCCATCCCCGTCTTCAACGTGGATGGAACTCCGAACAAAGAAGCACTCATCACGCGAAGAGCCCTCTTATCTTACAAGATAAGCAGAGAACCCCGATTTGTCAAAGCCTATGTCGCCAGCATCGGCAAAGAAGACATCATCTTCGGCCATACCTGGCTCAAGCTCGAAAACCCCAAGATAAACTGGAAGACCGGATGAGTGGAGCTGAACCACTGGTGGACAAGAGACGAGACCAGGGCCTGGAAGATGGACCTGTATCAAAGACGAGTAGCTCAGCTAGAACTGAAGAAGGCCGTAACTACCCCACTCCCAGAACCAACGGAGGACGAATTCGTTGTCATCTCCACCTCGGAGCACGCAACCCTTCCCGAACGAAAGACTA
>NW_020170235.1:0-2277 GCF_002117355.1 Postia placenta MAD-698-R-SB12 | reverse complement strand
ATTTGACCCGCTTTTATTGGAGGTCCCGTCTGCGTTATAAACGTTGTACGGGGTTGCCAGCTTATGCGTCACCAGGCTGTTACTTTCAACAACTGACCGATTGATGAACGATGTTGTGGCCCCTGAGTCTACCAAAGCTTCGACCTGCACTTTCTTTCCGTATACCCACAGTGTCACAGGCAGAGTGAATGAATTCTTGTTGCGAGAGATATTTACAAGACTGCTGTGTACACTATCTACATTGATTCCGACGGTGGGTTCCGATTCCTTAAGTACATGTTCGCAGGTAGTCACATGTACTTCTTCCAAAAATCCGAGGTAGCTGCGGTGGGTTCTGTCTTTGCAGACAGCTGGGGTTCATCCTTCCCAGCCAGAGTCGATTCCTCGACGTTCGCAATCTCCTCGATTCTCGCAGTGTTGGCGCTCACGGCTTTCGTGGACGGGGGCGTGTCGTCCTCGCTATCTGTAAGCTCGACTTGAATAACCCGCGTTTTCTTAGCCTTCTTGGCCGCGGGGTTACCGCTTCCTCCTTGTGCCTTCTTAGTGCCATCCCCTTGGGTCTTCGGCCGCTTGTCCGCATTTTTAGCCAACTTGTAGCAATCATCTGTGTTATGAGTCTTCGACTTGCAGATGACGCAATACTTCTTTGCCTCTGTCGAGGCGGCCTCAGCGTCCTTTGCCTTGCCTTTGCCTTTACCCTTCGATTTCGACTTTTCAGCCGAATCGATGTCCATGGGAACAGCGCCGCCATTATCCAAGCCACTGTTCTTGAATACTGAGCCTCGTGCCTTCTCCGGGTTGACGATCTTGTTGATGTTGAGCAAGATGTCGAGGAACAATGTCCAATCCTTTGGCAAGGTGGACTCGTCCTTTCCGGCCAACACCAACCGCATGTCACGAGGTATAACCTCCCGGAGTTTGTCGATGAGGAGACTATCGTCATACTCCATGAGACGTCCAAGGGTGCGGAACCTCTCAGCATACTTCACGAAGTCCTTCGAGGCCAGATCCTTATTGATGAACAGCACCGTGATCTCCTTCTTTGCACCCTCCTTGTCATCGCGTTGCCCATATATCTGTGCCAGTTCCGCCACAAATGCCTTCCAGGTGCCCAGATCCTTTCCTTCCCGCATTTTCACATAGTAGCTCTTCATGTACTGGTGAGCTGGTCCTTGCAACTTTGAGAGGGCCGTGACGATTCGCTGTTTGTCCGTGGCCACTCCCTCATGCTCGCACCATAGTACGATCAGGTCCAGCCATTTCTCAAGCTTGGTCTTATCCTCACTGCCCTTGAAGGCCGGAGGTTCCCCAATCTTAGGTTGACGGGAATGACCACTACCCGTTGACGCAGGTAGCGCATCAACTTGTCGCTTGTAGGAATCGACTAGCGCCTGCTGATTCTGGACCGTGATGTGCAGGGATTCAACCTCTCGAAGGAGGCTCTGAAGGTATCCGTCGTAGTGCCTGCTTATTTCTAAGGTCAGGCGACCAATCCAGTCTCTGACTCATCCAGTGGTCGATTCTGCAGCATTTGTAGTAACCGTTTGCAGCAGAGCTGCTTGTTCGTCAGAGACGTTCACGTTCTGGAAGATTGCATTGCGCCACTCTTCTTCCGTGGCGATAGCGAATGCTTCGGTCGGAACGAAGGGGATGTATGGGGCCATTTCTTATTGTAGTAATTAGCCCGTATTCACTTATGATTGAAGAAAAAGTGAAGCGAAGGAGATCTCCTCCTCATGCCATATAAGCCAATTATGCCAGAAAAGATTGCCAATCTTTATTCCACTATTTACACTTCGTACTTGAAGGTGATGTTTAAGCTAGCCAACTCATTACAAATATCCGGCAGGCGACTGCTTAAGTCCTCGAAGGAGACATGCCCGATCCTTTTCAGGTCGCACTTGATAACTCTCCAGTGCCTGTTGGTAAGCCGGCGCACCTTCTTCTCCAGCCCATGATACAACTCATCGAACCCATCGCCCATCCTCCTGACTTTCGCCACAACTTCTGGCTCCAAGCTCCCTTCTTCCTTTTCCATTTGAGCGAATACCGGTTCCAGCCTGTCGGCTGTGGCGGCAAACATTTTGTTGTACTCGGATGTGCGCAGCAGAATCTTTGTGTGCTGGAAGTGAATGTTGGGGAGCGGCTTGGGTGGTTCATATTCGTAGGAGGGTCCCGCCTGCATATCGATGCGATAGATGAGGGGAGGAGCAGGGTCGGAGATACAATTGAGCAACTGTTGCTTCTTGAAGAGGTGCGCACGAAGTGCGAGCTCCT
>NW_020170234.1:0-2277 GCF_002117355.1 Postia placenta MAD-698-R-SB12 | reverse complement strand
GTGTGGTGCGTAGACGGAGGGCTAAGACTGACCGCCCACGCCGCCGTCCATGCCGCCATCCACCGCGCCATCCACCGACGCGGTCCCGCCGACCGCGCGCAGCCCGTGTGGCGCCTTGCAGAGACGTACCGCAGCCCGGAGCGGAGGAGCGGCACACGGCCGCCGTCGCAGACCATTGAGTCAAGTCGGAGGCTGGGTGCACAGCAGAACACGTCGAGCCGCGCGCTGCAGCACGTCTATTCGAGTGAGGTGAGTGACCACCAGAACACGTCAAATAGCACAAGACTCACTTCAGTCTACCGTCGCGAAGCCATCAGCGTCCGTCTGCGTGTCCTGGGTCTGTGCCCGCGCTCTGCCTGTGCCGACGCCCGCGCTCTGCACGACGCCTCCCCCGCCATCTTCTGGCCTAATGCGCACGCCGGGCCCACAACCACATGAGCCTCGAGCGACCGTGGGTGGCGTTGCGGATGGAGCGCGCGTGCGCGCGCAGTCTCCCGCACTCGGTCAAGATGTGCTGCCCATGCTGTCGCGCGCGCCCGCAGCTGCTGCTGCATTACTACAAATGCGCATAAAAGTGTAAAATATATTTCGTGTGTGACACTGGAGCGTGCGTGCTTAGACGCAGGGCCAAAACGGACCACTGTCGTCCACCGACGCGCACCGGCTGACGGCGCACAGCCCGCCCAGAACATCTGTAAGGCGCCCCGCAGGGACGCACAGTAACCCGGAGCGGAGGGGCAGCGCACAGCAGCCGTCGCGAACATCACCCAGTCAAGCCGCTCGTCTCTGCACGCGTCACTGCCCTCGCATCTGCCATGTCCCGTCTGCCGGCGCGATCGCATGCACCGCCATCCGCCGTCCTATTGGTCGACGATGCGCACGCAGCACTACCACAACCGAGGACCTACCGCCGCGCGCACCCAGACCGCCCCCCTCAAATGCGCCGCATCGGTCGTTCCCCCGTAAGCAGCCCCACAGGCATCAAGGCCCGGTCAGCACGTTCACCGTTCAAGTGCGAACAGGCACCGACTTGCTCCCACGTCCAACGCACTCCGCGCCAGCCTATCGCGCAGCGCCATTCGCCTGCGGGCGAGCAAAGGTCAGGGCGCGGCAATACAAGGCGACGTCAGGTATGTGCAGCGATGCTCTGCCCGCCCTTAGCAGCGGCAGCGTCCTGTCCCGCACAGGTCGTCCCATGGTCACGCCATCTCCGCGCCCGCACCAGCAGTGTTCGAGTACCACGGCCCGGTCAGCGCATGCTTCGTCGATGCGTGCGCAGATACTCTCGCGCTGCAATCATCGCAGCGGGCGGCGGTCAGCCGTCCTCCGCGGTGTCCCAGTGTGCGCCGCGCGATTGCTGCCAATGATTGACCTGCGTGTCCACGCTCGCCCGCGAAGCACGCCCACTTGTTACGGGCACCTCCCGCTACTATCTGCCATCGGCGGTCCTCCTTGATAGTGACGACAAATGGACGCCCGGCCAGAAGCATGACACCCGTGTCGTCAGTCTCACACCCCCGGTTCATCGAGCCCGCCAAAGCACCAGAACGCACATGTCCGGGCAGCGGCGGCCTGATGGACCGGACGGACCACGATGCCTGTTATGACGGCGTCACTTCTAGTCAACACCGCGTTGGGCAGTCACAGAGTGCCCGGCCGACTCACCTGATTCCGCACATCCTGGCCCTCCCCGCAGTCTGCCCGGCAAGCCTTGCGCACGCAAACATGGTAAGGAGCTCACCGCTGTGCACTGGGCAACTAGGCGGCGCACTCGCAGCACGGGATGTGTTCCGTAGAGATCTAATGACAACGCAATATATTTCTTGATGCGGTCAGTTCACTGCTTGTGCGGTGTCATTGTGCCCGCCGCCACATGAGAAGTGCCCGTTGTTGCAGAATCAGAATGGTCAGCGCGCGCCATCAGCAATCAGGGACACATCAAATACGCATGTTGTCGTGGTTCTCAATGAGGTAACGAGGTGAAACAACGGGGAACTCACCTACCTGCGACACAAGTAACATGTTGCGGACGAGAACTTGCCAAACCTGTGTTGCTACTGTCAGGCATGCCGCGTACCTCGAACGTGCTTGCGGGGGCCCCGGTTGCATTTTGCAGAATGCTGATAGCTAATTGTCATGACATAATGTCCGCGGCACGGGTTACCAACCAGGCAAGAGGTGTGACTTGACTGTAAATAAAATCATGAGTGCACTGACAGCGGATTCCCATACAGTCGCACATTTTGCCTGCAAACTGTATTACCATCAGTTGTTCGG
>NW_020170233.1:0-2280 GCF_002117355.1 Postia placenta MAD-698-R-SB12 | reverse complement strand
TGAGGTTCTTGTGGTCGCTGAGGATCGTTACTGGGTATGGGCTGCCGATGAGGTAGTGCTTCCACTCATCTAGTGCGCGGATGACCGCATATAACTCCCTGTCGTAGATGTCGTAGTTTCTCTCTGCTGCATTGAAGCTTTGAGAGAGGTATCCGCAAGGATGCCAGTCGCCGTTGTCGTCGCGCTGGCGTAGTACTGCTCCGGTTGCAAACTTGGAAGCGTCGGTTTCGATAGCGAAGGGTCGATCGGGATCCGGCATGCGTAGTACCGGTTCTTCTAGGAATGCCTTCTTGAGAGTTTCGAAGGCTTTCTGTTGGTCAGATCCCCAGGTCCAGGCGACATCCTTCCGGGTGAGAGCGACCAGCGGTTGCGCTTTGTCCGAGAAGCCTTTGATAAACCGGCGGTAAAAGTTTCCAAATCCAACGAAGGCGCGTACTTGCCTGAGGTTGGACGGCACCGGCCAATCTGCAATGCCGGCTAGTTTGACGGGGTCCATTGCGATTTCTCCTGGACGGATAATCATGCCGAGGAATTCGACTTCGGTGACGTCGAAGGCACATTTCTCCGGTTTGAGGTAGAGGTCGTGTTGCCGAAGTCGTTCGATAACACGTTGTGTTCGTTCTTCGTGTTCTGCCTTGTCCTGGGAAAAGATCAGGATGTCGTCCATATAAATGCAGAGCCAGCCTTCTTGAAGCATGTCTGCGAATATTGTGTTCATCATCCGCTGGAACGTAGCGGGGGAATTACACAGTCCAAAGAACATCACCGTAGGTTCGTACAGCTGCGGCGGTTTGCCATCAGTTCCGGGTACGATGAACGCTGCCTTCCATTCGTCCCCTTTCTTGATTCGGACATTGTTGTATCCGGCGCGGAGGTCCATCTTCGTAAACACCTTGGCGTGCTTCAACTTGTCGAGGAGGTCTGATATAAGCGGGAGCGGGTATCGATCCTTGACCGTGTTCTCGTTGAGTAGCCGGTAGTCTTGACAGGGGCGTAGTGAACCGTCCTTTTTACCAACAAAGAAGAATGGACTCGCCAACGGGGATTTCGAAGGGCGAATGTACCCTTTACTCAGGTTCTCCTTGAGGAACTTGTCAAGTTCCTTTCGTTGCTGTGGGTTGAGCGGATAGACCTGTTGCTTCATGTCCGCGAAGCCCTCCTTGAGGTTGATTTCGTGGTCGTATTCGGTGTGGTCTGGAAGTCGCGCAGCGGTGCCTTTGTCGAAGACGGGGAGGAGGTCGTGTAGGTAGGATGGTACCATCTGTGGTAGCATTTTTTCTGTCTTGCCTAGGGCGTTCGATGCTGCAAGTTCGGTGGAAGTGGTGATGCGCCTAACGTCGTGGTGGATCTTCCAGATCATGCCGTTGTGAAGTCGTTTGTAGCCAGATGAAAGTTCAGGGAGTCGCTCCTTGAGTGGAACGTCCCTCACTGCCAGGGGTTCCTGTTTCTCGTACTTGGTGATCATCGGCGTTCCAGATAAGTAGGAAATGATGAACTCATCATCGTCGATGTCCTCCGCTTGTTCCTCGATGGACGCAATACCCGTTGACCCAAACCCATCCTCCCCGCGTTCTGTTTCGTCGATGCAGTCGGTTAGCGTTACTGGTGGAGTGCTCATCCTTTCAAGGATGAGTTGGGCAACTCGGTCGCCGGCTTTGATGGTGAATGGGAGGTCTGAGTTATTGACCAGCAGGACTGAGACTTTGCCTCGGTAATCGGAGTCAATTACTCCTGCAGCGACATCGATTTCTTTTAGCGCTAGACCAGACCGAGGTGCGATTCTTCCGTAGTGTCCTTTGGGGATAGCCATGATAAGATCTGTGCCAACCAGGCCTCGTCGTCGGGCAGGGATGATGAGTTGATGCGCAGCAGAGATGTCATATCCTGCTGCGCCGCTAGTCTTTCGTTCGGGAAGGGTTGCGTGCTCCGAGGTGGAGATGACAACGAATTCGTCCTCCGTTGGTTCTGGGAGTGGGGTAGTTACGGCCTTCTTCAGTTCTAGCCGAGCCACTCGCCTTTGGTACAGGTCCATCTTCCAGGCCCTGGTCTCGTCTTTCGTCCACCGGTGGTTTAGCTCAACTCGTCCGGTCTTCCAGTCTATCTTGGGGTTTTCGAGCTTGAGCCAGGTATGGCCAAAGATGATGTCTTCTTTGCCGATGCTGGCGACGTAGGCTTTGACAAATCGGGGTTCTCCGCTTATCTTGTAAGATAAGAGGGCTCTTCGCGTGATGAGTGCTTCCTTGTTCGGAGTTCCATCCACGTTGAAGACGGGGATGGGTC
>NW_020170232.1:0-2281 GCF_002117355.1 Postia placenta MAD-698-R-SB12 | reverse complement strand
TAGCGGGCTGCGATGTGTGCGCTAGTGAGGACGCGGGGATCGCGCGTGACCGCTCGCGATGATACGCTGCCTGCTGGCGTCCGTGTCGTGCGCGGGGGGCCGGCATGATGACATGAGAATAAATAGGTAGTGTTGCAGCATGTATGATGTACTTGTCGTGGGGCTGAGACGACGGCATCGAGAGGAGCAGGGGGCGGCGCACGATACGGCGTGGAGGGGAGGGAGTGACGATGAGCGATGCAAGAAATGAAGAATGCATTTGCCTTGCTTCACAGAGTGTCGCCCTGAGAGCTGTTGAGTGGGCCCGCTGAGCGCCCGTCCTGGGCAGTCACGTCGCGCGGCGGTGAACGTCGTAGGCGAGGCAGATACGAGAGGGAGCGCGGCGCACCGGTGGAGTGTGACGCGCGGCATTCGTGACGCTCCCCTGGCCGGACATGCACTCGCTCTCGCTATCGCTGTGGACTCAGGCCGGCCAGTGGCAAGAGTCGCGCGTGCCGGCGTGTGCTCACAGCGCGCACCGAGACGCCGCCGAGTGGCGCGGTGAGTAGGATGCGAGAGCGTGTGCGCGTCGGCGGCGCACACGCTGACCGGGCGGGGCGCAGGAGTCGCTGTACGCACGTAGCGTCGAGTTGGCCCGTGCCATCGTCGAATCTCGCCCCTCGCGCGCGCGGACTGCTCTGGAGGTGAGAGCAAGGTGGACGCGCTGACCGGGGGAATGACCGAGGCGACGTCTCTGAGAAAGGCGGTTGGCGGGCACGCGAGCAGGCCGCGAGCGTCCGTGACGCTGCAGAGGGCGTCGGGAGCGAGACTCTTGACCATCCGAGAGATGCGATGGGTCGACGGCCGGGCGCGATTGCAGATGCGACGGGAGCCCGCTCAAGACAGACGGGCAGAGCCATGGACGTAGAAGTCATGGACGGGCACAGGTCAGATGAGAATATGCTAGCTTGCGTAAGGTGCGTACATGGGCAGCGGCGACGATTCGAGCGCGACGGCTTGGAAGATACAACGGATAGGCGACGTCATCGCGTCAGCGCGGTCACATAAAAGAAGGTGGTGTCGATCGATGGCGCAGTCTTGCGATACCATCGTTTATTATCCGTATACTTGGCTCAATCTCCCCATCCCCATCAAGCACGCTCTACGTATACAATCGCTCTTCATACATCGTCTGGTTCGCACCGTGCCCTGCACCCAAGAAACGCGAAGCAATCCGCCCTACGTCAAGCCCCCCTGCTTCAAGATCTCCTCGCCGTCATTTGACCCTGCATTACCGCCCGTTTTGGGCATGGAGAATCCACCGTTAAAGTCCAGACGCAACAGCAGGCGTTCCACGTGTCGGCGAACCTCGTCGTCCCCTTCGACGCGTCGTCCTCGCTTCGGTCGGAGGAATGTGTGGAAGCCAGTCGTGTTCGCCATGCTCACGCTATATAGCACCGACTTTGACGCGTCCGCAGTCGCCGAGAATGGCTGCTGTGTCGTGGACAGCGAGAGCTGCTCGTAGAATGTTCCAAGCAGCATGTGCAATGTCTAGCACGAACGTTCGTCAGCTATGTTCTCCGTGCGCTCAATATAGCCTTGTGCACATACCTCATTGACCTCTGCGACGATGACTTTTCTTTCCTTGACCATCTTGCCCACATCGCCGCCACCAGCCAGACTACCTTCGGACAAGAGCTCAGGTAGAATGTCTCCACCCCATCTCTCGGCCTGCGCGACAAATCGCTCACAAGTCTCGAGAATCATGCGAATGATGGCTGTCAGCGGAGGGTTGGACAGCAAGCTGCCTGTGATCAGACGTTCGAGGTAGGTCGTATGAATGTTACGCAGTGTGGTAAAATCGAGGCTGGTTGATCCGGCGTTCGAGGAGCTACTCTGTGACGCAGGCAGGGTAGACGCAGAATGCGAAGCCTCAATCTGTCCGTCAGCTCCCTCGCTGCCAGGCGCCGGATTAGACTGGCCGCCGGTCGCGTGCTTCACGACGTCCGACGTCTTCTCGAGCAGCATCCCCTTGAGCCTCCTGAACTCCACATCCACAACGTCTGTCATCACATATCCCAGCAGCGTGTCCAGGAACCAGCTCATCTCGCGCACGACACCCCACCCGCAGCGCAGCAGCTCCTTGCGCGCGTTCAGATCCTCCTCGGTACCGCCCTCGCCGAGCCCTGTCCAGCGCCGCCGCGCCCGCTGTGCGTTCGAGAGCGCGGTCCAGCATGTGTGGACGCGTGTGTGTGTCTTGCGCAGTGCAGAGAGGTATGCGAAGAGCGCACCGTACGCCTGC
>NW_020170231.1:0-2284 GCF_002117355.1 Postia placenta MAD-698-R-SB12 | reverse complement strand
CGTCGGTACCCTTGCTTCCCACAGCCGAAGCATGTGCCGGGAAAGTTTCCTTTTCCGACGGCCGCATTGATGCTGGCCGAAGCTGCGTGCGTCGAGGGTGCACCACCACGTGCCCCTCCGCGTCCTCGACCTCGTGCCGAGAAGAAGCTGTTTAGCTCGGGCCGACGAGCCCGGCTAACGTCAAGGATTTGCTCGACCTCGGTGGCGCGCTTGTCAGCGGCTTGCCACGTGGCGAAGGTTTCGAGCTCGAGTTTGCGATAGACGCGGGAGGGGATGCCGCTCAGGTACTTGTCGCGTAGTTCCAGGTTCCCATACCCGGAACGGTCCGCCGGACCCTTGAACAGCGCAGAGAATTCTGCGGCGGTGCGCTTCTCGCGCATGGTTTTGTCGGAGCAGAGCTTGGTAAGCTCCACCTGTGCCGCAGCGGCGTCGTCGAGATTGCCAAAACGGGCCTTGAAGGCCTGAAGGAAGGCTTTTTCGTCGACGAAGGGGGTCGTCGCTCCCTGGATCCCAATTTGGACGGAGGCAAGCTGGGAGAAGATGGGGGTGGCCCAAGCTCGCGCGTCACCATCGAGGAGACTGAGGGCAACCTGGATCTTCAGCTCGAGGGAAGAGAGGGCCGTGTTGATCGTCCAGTAGATGAGCAACTGCGAGATGAAGCGGTTGCATTCGATCACCGACTTCCCATCGTATCGGAGCGGGAGAAGGAGCTTCAACGTTTCCTTATCAGGGACTGCAGCGGGAGAGGACATTATCGGCGACGAGGGGGACGAAGGACTGCCCGCGGACGAAGGCGACTGTTGTGACTGTCCGCCGGGCGGACTTCTCGAGGAACGAGTGCTTGAGCGGCCTCGCGGCGGCGACGGCGGTGAAGCCGGTGGAGGAAGCCCGGAGGCGGGGTGACGTAAGACAGGGACTGAAGTCGAGGCGGTGACCGCTGACGACGAGCTGGCCCAAGAATGCGGTGGAGTGTCGCGGGGCTCGGTCTTGGGAGGCCTTTCCAACCGCGGCCCCAGGGAGGACTGGGGGATCGCTTGAGGGGTCGCTGTAGGCTGTGCGACTGCCTCAGTTCCTCGAGGGAGATGGGGATCTCCTCGCGCTTGACCTGTACTGGCGACAGGTTGGGGGATGCGGGTGCCTGGCGAGGCAGGTCGGGATGGGACGGGAGTGACGTGGCGAGATGTAGATCTCGAGGTGCCAGCGTACCGGAGTGCAGGGCCGCTGGGGTGTTGGACTCGTCGGATTGGTACGAAGTGTCCTTCGTCAACAGTGATGGACCGTGGAGTGCGATTAGGGCACGGTTGCCGGTCACAGATGAAGAAAGGAGGTCTGTCTCCGCTGCTCTTTGGGTCGTCACGAGAGACGTCGACCTGATCCTGGGTGTCGAAGGCGTGCTCAAGTCGAGAGCAGTCGAAGAATTCGTCAGCCACGTTGATGGGGGGAGGAAGGGGAGGTGCGCGTGCTACGAAAGGCCGTGCTAGCTAGCTTACACCTACGGCACCCGAGAAGACACTAGGGTTCGCGATTCACGTGGGGCCCAGTACTGCTTTTGGCTAGTATGCAGCAGGAACCTAGTCCACGCGTCCGGTTAAGGACAAGCACCGCCCACTGAAGTGCAGGTGCTGAAAGGTTCGTTCCCTAAGTGTTGGTGATGTAATGTAGGCTATCTACGTATCGTATGGTATTGTAAGGGTGCGCACCACCCAACCTATAGGAAGTGAGTGTGATTTGTGGGAGTCCCGAGGGACGCCGGCAGCTGTGGAGAGTTTCGACCTAATGTCGCGACTTGAGGTCAAGCGACAGGGGAAGATCTGAAAGCTGGGGGCGTCCGACTAAATCTCACCGAAGCGATGGTGAGCAGCGCTCAAACCTAAGGCTAGGGACAAGAAATGTATTAGTCAGTAAAGGTAAGTAAAGGATACAAATGAGAGCTTACTGACCTAGGGACAAGAGGTCGAAACTGAGGTCCCTAGGGCAGCAGAGGCTGGTTTATATACATGGGAAGATTTAGGGCAGGCTGTGCACGTTGGTCCGTGCGCAGCTGGTCTGTGCGCAGCATGCCGACGCGGCCCCGGGGGCCGGTGAGTCAAAGCGGCTGTGTCAGCGGGGCCCGAGCTGTGCCGTGCACTGCCGTCCTATCTAATCTGATCGTACAGTAGATAATGATGTGTCCGTATCGGGCAGGTAGTACAGAGGTCGCGGGTTCGAGCCCGCGAAAAGGAAAAAATTAAAAAACGGCTAGGCGCCGTACCAACTCGTGACACCGCCGACCGCTTCACAAAGC
>NW_020170230.1:0-2285 GCF_002117355.1 Postia placenta MAD-698-R-SB12 | reverse complement strand
ATCCCTCGCTGCCAGGGGTTCCTGTTTCTCGTACTTGGTGATCATCGGTGCTCCAGATAAGTAGGAAATGATGAACTCATCATCGTCGATGTCCTCCGCTTGTTCCTCGATGGACGCAATACCCGTTGACCCAAACCCATCCTGCCCGCGTTCGGTCTCGTCGACGCAGTCGGTTAGCGTTACTGGTGGAGTGCTTATCTTTTCAAGGATGAGCTGGGCAACTCGGTCGCCGGTTTTGACGGTGAATGGGAGATCAGAGTTATTGACCAGCAGGACTGAGACCTTGCCTCGGTAATCGGAGTCGATTACTCCTGCAGCAACGTCAATTTCTTTTAGCGCTAGACCGGACCGAGGTGCGATTCTTCCGTAGTGTCCTTCGGGGATGGCCATGATAAGGTCAGTGCCGACCAGGCCTCGTCGTCGGGCAGGGATGATGAGTTGATGCGCAGCAGAGATGTCATATCCTGCTGCGCCGCCAGTCTTTGTTCGGGAAGGGTTGCGTGCTCTGAGGTGGGGATGACGACGAATTCGTCCTCTGTTGGTTCTGGGAGTGGGGTAGTTATGGCCCTCTTTAATTCTAGCCGGGCCACTCGCCTTTGGTACAGGTCCATCTTCCAGGCCCTGGTCTCGTCTCTTGTCCATCGGTGGTTCAGCTCCACTCGTCCGGTTTTCCAGTCTATCTTGGGGTTTTCGAGTTTGAGCCACGTATGGCCGAAGATGATGTCTTCCTTGCCGATGCTGGCGACGTAGGCTTTGACGAATCGGGGTTCTCCGCTTATCTTGTAAGATAAGAGAGCTCTTCGCGTGATGAGTGCTTCTTTGTTCGGAGTTCCATCCACGTTGAAGACGGGGATGGGTCGGGGAAGAGGTTCTGTCCGAAGTCGATGTTCTCGGATGAATCTCGGACTGATGAAGATTCCAGTTGCGCCGCTATCGATGAAAGCGTGCGCCTCGACGTCTTTTCGTCCCACAGTAATCGGAATGTGCAGAGCGCGTTCATTTCGAACTACTAGAATTACACGGGACAGTGAAACGGATACGGGCAGTGGTTGCGTCGGCTCACCCTGCCCCTTCAAAAATCCTCCATCGTAAGTTCTTCATACAGCTCCCGCTTCTCGTCAGCGGAGAGTGCCTTGATTCTGGCGCGGAAGTCGTCCTTCCCAGATCCTCCCTGGTTCGGCTTCCCACCCCCTTGTCGTGCGGCCGCTTTCTTGCGGCAATCCTTGGCGCTGTGGCCCTTGATGTGGCAGTAGAAGCACAGGTTCCCATCCCTGTGGAGCTTCCGGTCAGCCTCATTGAGAACTGCTCCTAGTTCCCACTTCCTTCCTCCCGATGTGGAGGCAAAGGTTGCCGCGACTGCAGCGGCGTCGATATCCATTGGCTCGCCGTAGTCCCTGGTGTCTGTGACGGTGAGGGCCCCTTGTTCAGCGGCGTCGGCGTTTCGGACTTCGTCGTACCAGGCTTTCATGGTGCTGGGTCGGTCCCTAGCGGCCCTGGTTGCGAGAGAGACGTAGAGCTCCTTTGGAAGTCCTTTGACGAAGTTGGCGTGGAGAGTGTGGTAGTCGTTCTCGGTGCGGTTGTGTCACGAGTTGGTACGGCGCCTAGCCGTTTTTTAATTTTTCCTTTTCGCGGGCTCGAACCCGCGACCTCTGTACTACTTGCCCGATATGGACGCGTCGCTATCCACTGTACGATTAGATTAGATGGGGCGGCAGTGCACGGCACAGCTCGGGCTCCGCTGACACAGCCGCTCTGACTCACCGGCCCCCGGGGCCGCGTCGGCATGCTGTGCACGGACCAGCTGTGCATGGACCAATGCGCACAGCCTGCCCTTAATCTCCCCTGTATATAAGCCGGCCTCTGCTGCCCTAGGGACCTCAGTTTCGACCTCTTGTCCCTAGGTCAGTAAGCTCTCCTGTACCTACTTATCTTTCCTTACTAACTAATATATTCTTGTCCCTAGCCTTAGGTTTGAGCCTCGCTCACCATCGCTTCGGTGAGAACCAGTCGGACGCCCCTCGCTTCTAGATATTTCCCTGTCGCTTGACCTCAAGTCGCGACAGGTTGACGCCATTGACTTCAGCGTCCTTGAGCTGGGCTTTCGACGCTAGCTGCTCGAAGCGGGTGACGTAGTTTCCAAGGGAGAGCGCCGTCTTCTTGTTCTTTTGTCGTTCGGGCAGTCTCATCAGGATTTGGTGTGCCTTGATTCGCGTTCCGTGCTCGGGAAACGCTTCCTCGAGGGCGGTGGCGAAGGCTGCCCAATCGGGATAGACCTGGACTCCCCC
>NW_020170229.1:0-2288 GCF_002117355.1 Postia placenta MAD-698-R-SB12 | reverse complement strand
CCCACACGTGTTGATGGATCACCGGCGATGGTGTGTGCGAATGGCGAGCCTATCATTCATAATCTGGAAGGGGCGAAACGGACGAGAAGTGAGTTGGCGGACAGTTGGCCGCCGGGCGAGAGGACCTGTGATCGAGGCACCCCGCGCGTCTTACGTCCACCGCGCCTCTCGAGTCCACATCCACAGGCGCCGCGCGTGATCACGCACGATCGCAGGGTGCCTTCGCAAGGCCCGCCGTTGTATTGCGGATATGCACGGCGTTCACCGAGGTTGAGACCGCGTCCACGCCCTCTCTAGGGCGGCAATGACGATGCTTCGTTCATTTCCCCCATTTCATCTACGGCGTATAGAAGCACGCATAGTTATGAAAGCGGCCAGCGTCATTGTCACACACGAGGCACGATGCACTCACCCCGAGTCAGTATTGGAAAATCCACGAAAACGCGCCGGGGATGCGAACAGCTGCTGCCACTGTCAGGAAATCACCGGAGCCATGGACAAGAGAGCCGCAGAAACCAGGCTTGCACTCAAAACGAGACATCGACGACGAGCAGCACGAGGAACCGCCGCAGCTACGCTGGAAACCTGTCGCGGTGCGACAGGCCACGCTCAGGATGTGTTCACGCGATAGGAGAGCTGAGCAGAACGCGTGTTTGTTTCTCGGTACGTATATCGTCACAGCTATGACCGTAGCCTTGAGAGTCGCAGTCACGTCGGAAGAAGGGGGATCTGGCGTTTTCACTTGAGCTGTTACACAGGCGCCTGTACGATCATCAAGAACAACCGATGTGAGCGAGTATTTCTACATTAGGAAGCTGCTATGCCTTGCTGAGCAGTCGGCAGAACCCCTGCCTCTGGTTTGCAACGACTGGTACCCATCGGCTTGGACAAACAAATGTTTGCGCACTCTGTGCCCCAGCTCGCCGAATTCAAGTCAGGGCTGGAAGGACGCATACTGTGCCTCCCTAGGTAGTCGGCAGTCACGTAAATGCTATTTCGAGGTCCGCTTGGCCAACGCTAAAGGACTCTACGAACAGGTTCTAGCTCGAAGCACACAATGATGCTGACGTCATTGGACAATCAGACTCCGACACAAGCTGTTACAACCGAGGCGTACACCAGCGTGACAATGACTTGAACAGGTCCTCAGGAAGGGACTGGGCAGCCGCAGGCGTTGCAGCTGCGCTCGGCGTCGCCAGCCACGGTGACGGCATCAATGCAGAACTACTGCACCGTTCGGTTTCGTTCAAGCTCGAAATGAAAGCAGGCATACGAAAACCTATGTAAACCTATGTCTATACAAAAGCACGCAGGTAATCGAGTACTGTGGAGGTAGATATTGTGAAATCGCCGACTTTGGGGGTCCGCCGACTACCCAGTAATAGGGCTTTGACATCTTGCGTTACTCTCATGTTTGTTTGTTCCCGTCCGAGGGCGCGGAGCCCATTGCTAAGAGCTACTGGAGGCTCGTTCACACTGTACGCTGTATGGAGTATAAACCCGTCGATATAAAATAAAAAAGACTACCCGGTAATAGCAGCGCGGGAACTCCCGCAAACGCCGTCAACAACGAGCATCAATCCGCGGAAGTGGCGCAGAGGTCCCGCGGCCCTTGTATCTGTCCGAGGGGTGAGGAGTGCAGACGGCCCTCTCCTTGTCAAAACCAGGGGAAGGAGAAGGAAAAAGCGGAAAATTTGGAGACAGCAGCGGGATGACCCCGATGAATGGAAAGCCCGAATGGTGCACAGCATGCGACACTTCAAGTTCGCTCCTCCTTGTTCGCACGTGGTCCTGGACATGACGAATTCGGTGCAAGCTGGGCGCAAACATGGCGCGTGCTGTGGGAGGTGCTTCTGCAGTGTATGATGCGGTGCACAGTGGGATCGAAGCGCATACGATCGCGGGACGGAAGCAAACCAGCGGCCGGCGTTCGATCAGAAGCCCAAGGGAGTCGCGCGGGGCAATGAATCGGACGTGGACGACGCTCGCTCGGCAGCTGCCATCCCCGGGCACTCGCCTGCCACCTGCACCGGCGCGAGCGTCGCTGCCACTGCTACTACTGCGTGCGCTGCTGCTGCTACTGCGTGCGCTGCTGCTACTACTGGTCGCGCCATGCCAAACACGTCGCGCCAGGACGACAAGGACCGGTCGGCGAGGGCGCAGGAACAAGAGTTCAAACGCGCGCGCGGTGCCATATCTTGCGCAGAATGCCGCCGCCTCAAACTCAAGTGCGACAAGACCGTCCCCTGCTCGTCGTGCAAGCGCCGCGGCTGCTCCTCCATCTGCCC
>NW_020170228.1:0-2289 GCF_002117355.1 Postia placenta MAD-698-R-SB12 | reverse complement strand
CGCGTACTGTCGGATTTTTGTATCTTCCACCCAAAGAGTCACCAGATACAATCTCTTAGGTTGTTCAACGACGAAACCCAAGATCATAATCTTAGGGTTAGGCGGTTTAGTGTCGACCTGCCTTGCTGAAGGCTTGAGTGGCTGACTCGGATGACTTGGGTGGAATGCCGTCCACCCCCAAGTTTCGCCCGTATTTATGGGCTCTTCAGATCCGCTTGGTCAGCTGGTTCGGACGTCGCGAGGGACGAGCGACCGGGGCGCAGTAGGACGCCTGAGTAAGCAAGGACTCGACTGAGAAAGAACTTGCCATTGAGACTTGTAGAATGAAACGCCCCTCATTGGTGGGACGTTATGCTGATTGCTAAGCGGCCCGGCATAGGCCCGTGTTTGTAAGCGATATCAGCAAAGATGACTCAACCTGTTAGTAACAGAGTTTAAAGAAGTTTGGCCACCTTCCGCGAACAGACCGAAGTCCGCCCGAGAAGCATACCATGCGGACATCCCGAAGGCACCGTCCGTTTCCACTTCTATCAAACCTAGCTATATAACAACGTCCCGAGGGCCCCCTCGGGCACTTTTGTCCCGAGGGGGCCCTCGGGACAACGCCTTTCTCTGATTTCAAATGATTCAATTTCGTCAAATCTCCTTGTGCTCATATCTTCTCCTCATCATTGCCTCTTGCTCATTGTCGCCACCAACATTTTCATGATATCATCAATGATACTCTCAAAACTTGTCACATGCCTCTTCCCTCCATCACCATTGTCTTCTCATCGTCAATGTTCTCTTCCACCCATCTCGTCAATGTTCTCTTCCACCCGTCTCGTCAATGTTTTCTTCCATCCGCCTCATCAATGTTTGCTTCCACTCATCATCATCAACATGTTCTTCTGTCACCATCAACAAGTCATCGCCGTATACATCATCACTGTACACATACTCCACACCACCCTCATCTGTATTTGTGTCTTCATTGTCATTGGTTTCATAACTTCCTTTTATGCTGCCCATCCCTGTTGTCTCCACCGACACCATTGTCGAAGATGATTTCGGTACCACTTTCTGGAGTATCATTCATCGCCCATATCGTCAACTCCTCCGGTTTTATCATATGAACTGACTGGATATTGTATGTACTTCACGTTAATACACGGTTTCACAT
The DNA here is from genome assembly GCF_002117355.1 of Postia placenta MAD-698-R-SB12. NCBI lineage: Eukaryota > Fungi > Basidiomycota > Agaricomycetes > Polyporales > Adustoporiaceae > Rhodonia > Rhodonia placenta. The sequence continues at coordinate 1,127 of NW_020170228.1, read as the reverse complement.
TCTTTTCTAAGGTTAAATCATGCTCATAAGGTTACACAGTTCCGATGGACTCCTGCTGCTCAATTACTTGTGCCAATTTCCGCTTTTTTGATTACATAAGTTGTGTTTGTGCATATATTGTCTGCTTACAAATCATTCCCCATTGGTCTATCAAATGATCAGATCTAGTCTGCCCTAAACTACCCTGGTATATATATACCTTCACCTTTGCTTCCATTCCCATTTCTTCTTCCATCCTTAATTTGTAAGTGGCATTTGTTTATTGTTCTTTCATACAATGCTGATATTCATACAGTCTCTACTCACAACTCAACACACTCCTTTATACACATAAAGTGTTTACTTATCTGGTTTGTGTTATTCCACTGCTCATTAAGATTGTTATCTGATGCTCTCCACACAGCCCAACTCATTGTCATGGCCAATATCCCACTGTCTCTAACCCTTGTTGATGCCCTTCAGCAGGTACTTGACCGCCATCGGGCTCGTGTAACGGCCAGTGCTTCTGCACGCCTTCTTGAACAATCACTACCTGTCGATGCTCAATCGGTGTCTGCTATCAAGCTACCTAATCTACACAACAATCATGGTCCTTCTCGCACTATTGTCTCTGCCCCTGTTGCATCGTCTTCCCATATTCGTTCCACTAATACTCACCTTAAGCACCGTGTTACTATAAGTGATCATATCCAGCCCCGTAAGCGCTATGTGCGATCCAATGCACACTCTGTCATTATCCGACCCGTCCACAACCTTCGTTACAGTAAACTTCGTCCTGCTCATGTGCTAACTACTCCGACCCATGTTCCACAGCAGGTTACAGCACAGAAGTCTCCCAAGAAATAGTATCTTACTTACCTACACTCTGCATGTTATACATATCTTAGTCACCTATAATCATGTACATTCCTTTTAATCTGATATATATTGGAGCAACAAGCGAACAGATCAGTAACGCAATTGTCCCGTATGGGCATCACTTTGCCCGTGGACAAACATGCCCACCGCACCATTGCACCGTCATTCCGATGCATGCTTGCCATCTGTTTCTCTGTTGCTCCAACAGCCCAGTTATATACGACTTCCTCTTTTCTTGGTATTGTTTCACACAGATCAACACATTAATT
>NW_020170227.1:0-2290 GCF_002117355.1 Postia placenta MAD-698-R-SB12 | reverse complement strand
GTCCATCCGTGCTCCGCGACGATCGAGGGGGGTGGACCGGAAACGTCTAGTACACCCAACACCCCGGGCGCATTGGGAGTTTTTGCAGTGAATCGCCCGAACAGCCGCTCCCCATGAACAGTTGTCTGCAACGCCTCATGAGTCGCGTATGGAAATCAACGGTCGGGCGACATACGCCTGATAGTTTCCGCACATATTGCGTCTTGTTGTCTTCTTTCCTGTTCCTTTCGACCTCATCACGCTGTTGTAATCCTCGAGGCGGTCGCTGAAGTCGAGACATGGATGTTGCGCGGAGATGCGGAGTGAAGGGTGCCGGGATACAAGGATGACTGTATCAAGGCACAAGGAAGAGGGTACTCCGGCGCACCGCACCTCCCGCTTAACAGGGCGGCACAGGCCGAGACTTACAGACCGCATGAGCGAACAGCATCGCCGACCTCCATTCTACACGATATCGCCTCGAGAAGTGCTGTCACTGCTAGAGACAGCACAGACAGATAGGGGGACGTCTATGAGAATCGCGAGGACTGCGCAATCCGACTAGGCGAGGCACTGAGAGCGCAAGGTTTAATTTGGGAGCCCGGAGTCGGGTGCCACGGCCGCGCATGACAGGGAACGAAATGCGATGCTCAGCCCAGGCGAGAGGCGGCGCCACAAGATACCGTACGCCTGGCACGAGCGGTGCACATTCCATCGGAAGTCCAAGACGAATGACAGTAGCGGCCAGAGCGTATGAAAAGCACAGCCAGTTGAGCTACCACTTGCGCACGAAGAACACATCTGATTATATGGGCCATTTCATTTACCTGTCCACGCACTTAGGGACACCAGCTCAGTCTCCATCCATGACAAAGGTCAAGATGACAGGACGGAGAGCGTACCAGGAGCTCTGACGGCTCGGTGGGACCACAATGTCCGCTTATATATCCTGATTGCTGCAGCGTCAGATACGCTGTGCGCAGGATGGAAGTCGGCTCCCAGCACCGGAGTACAAGGTCTCCATGACGCGTTAGGCAGGTCACAGCAGTGCCTCCATAGAGTAATATAACTGAAGAAAGACAAACGGAATCGGTGTCAAATGAAGAAGTATAGCCGGGACGAATACACGCGTACGCGCCTGGTGTCGTCCTCATTTGGGAGGATTGTGGAATTGACCTGTCAGTCACTGCTTCTTGTTCATTGTTATCAGCATAGCGATGTACAAGGTCGTGACACAAACGAGAACAATAAAATGTACGCGGTTGCCAGTGTCAAGCGGCAGTAACCAGTCGGAAGACAACAGCGACCTCGTTTGTCCCGGACTGAATTGATCGTCTTGCTTTGACGCACGCGATACCCCCTGGAGAGAGGGAGCCTATTACTCGATATTTTCTTCAACGCACAGAAAGTGAGATGTCTTGAAGTGAGAATGCAGCTGTCCGAGGGTCGAAAAGATAGCGTTGTGGTCCGTCATGGAAGGTCTCCCCGCAGTTTCCCTTCGATCACGTGTGCGAGCGTTACACGTCCACAAAGCCAAGCAGCGCCAAACACACTTGGCCTGTCCATGCGATGGCAACTCGTCGGGATCGACTGTGCTACGTTCTAGCGGTCATACAGTCTTTTTGTTGACAGATGATGACGCCACACACCTGAGCCATAGTTTCTGCTGCTCATGTACTCGTAAAATGTGTATGTTGTGCTTCGTAGCTTGTCGCAGTTTGCAGAGTGTCTACCATGCGGGAGGCAATGTGACATTAAGTGGAAAAGTACAGCGTTGTCTACTCCTTCTCGCGATTCTCAAGCAAAAGGAGCTGCTTCTTATCATGGAGCATTCAAGCTGCGTGTGTGCATGGATGGTGAGAATACTTGACGCAACGGCAGGGCTAGAGCACGCGTCGTCGGACTATAACAAATAGGACGAGGACCTCAGTGCGTGCTCGGATACGATGCAAGACTTGTATTTATGCATACCTATAACAAATAGGACGAGGACTACAATGTACGTGAGTATGTGTAAACGAGAACAGAACAAGCTAAGTACTCACCCTCAGTGCGTGCTCGGATACGATGCAAGACTGAGGGTGCGGTCGCAAATGCGAGCGTATAAGACGGCGAGCAGAAACGACAGGCACAAGGTACGTGACAGGTACTATCGGTGCGCACTGATGCTGCGCATGCATGCGCATGGCGGGATGAGTGCCAAGAAGGGGCAGCGCATCAGCGCGTAAATAGCGTAAGGTAAAACAGGGCGATACGGAACGGTATAGTAGCCGGAGAGCCGGCGCGAGAGCGTACGTATGGATTATCTGCT
>NW_020170226.1:0-2294 GCF_002117355.1 Postia placenta MAD-698-R-SB12 | reverse complement strand
CTTGTCCCTAGCCTTAGGTATAAGCCCTGCTCACCATCACTTTGGTAAGACCCAGTTGAACGCCCCCAGCGCCCTTTGTTTGTATTCTCCCTGTCACTTGACACTAAGTTGTGACATTAGGTCAAAACTCCTTACTGCTGCCGGTGTTCATCAGAACACCCACACTCACCTTCACTTCCTATAGGTCAGGTGGTGTGCACTTTTACAATACATTACAATACATAGATAGCCTACCATACATTGCCACCACTAGAGGAACGAACTCTTTGGTACCCGCACTTCAGTGGGCGGTATTTGTTCTCATGGACATGTAGCCTTGGTTCCTGCTGCATAATAATCAAAAGCAGTATTGGGCCCTACATGAACTGCGGACCTCAGTGTTATCTCGGATGCTGTAGGTGTAAGCTAGTCTAGCATGGCCTTTTGTAGTATGCACACCTCCTCTTCCTCCCCCCATCCATTGTGGCTGCCTGTGAAGACCTCATCCATACCTTCGACTCTCAGGACCTCATCAATGTCTACCTTACTGGCGGACCCTCGACTCTGATCTTTGCCTGCGATCAACAACTATGCCCTAATCGGACACCAAGGTCAATCAATCAAGATTACCCACATTACAAGGCAATCAGAAGGGCTCAGCATCCACTTGGCCCTCAGAGCAATCTCACATCTTGATTAGCCTTGCAGCATTCTTGTCCTGTTTCCCCCAGCTCCCGTCTCCCTTGACCAGTTGCTGGTCCAAGTCAAACATAAAAAGATATCCCTGAACACCCTGCGCCAGAGCCAAAGCCTACAGAGGGTGAAGAAAGAGTCTCAGAGTCCGAGTCCGTGGATCTTTCTTGGGCTGCCTTGCCAACAACGGTCCTCTCTGTGTCAGCAGTCCCTGATGTACGTCACCCCACTGTTGGGCTTCCTCCAGCACCTTCACGAGGCCACTCACGCACTCGCTCTCCACAAAGTCCAACCAGTGGACAGCCACAACCATCGCCTCCACCCCCGGGCCATTCTCTGTCCCCCCCACCACCAATAATGTCCTTCCCCTCGACCTCTCCTAACAAGGAGACACTAAAGCTCCTTCTCCCTCTCCAATATGATGGCAAGACCATCATTGAATGCGACAGGTTCCTGTCGCAACTCCACATCTATTGGATGGTCAACATGTATTGAGCTCAAGGTGCAAGTTGTGCTTAACAGTGACGCCCGCACCTGGGTCACCCCCTACTTCGCCCAGCTTGTATTGGTACAGTTAGGCACTCAGAAAGTCATGACCCCCTTCAGGAACAAGGCCGCCTTTGCCACTGCTTTCAGGGTCTGCTTCAGCAACCTTGACAATGAAGCAGCAGCGTAGGTGGAACTGGCCAAACTCTGCACAAACAAGTCGGCCCACGAAAAATGCACTGCCACAGAATTCTCTGTGCTGTTCAAGGGTCTGGCGGACTGTTCCAGGTATGGAGACCTGGAACTACGCGACAAGTACCTAAGTGGCATCCCCTTCCATGTCTACCGCAAGATCAAGCTCGAGACGTTCACCACGTGGAAAGTGTCGCGACTTGAGGTCAAGCGACTAGAGAAAACTTGAAGGCTGGGGGCGTCCGACTAAGTCTCACCGAAGCGATGGTGAGCTATGCTCAAACCTAAGGCTAGGGACAAGAAAGTATATTAGTTAGTAGGGTAAGAAAGAATACAAATGAGGGCTTACTGACCTAGGGACAAGAGGTCGAAACTGAGGTCCCTAGGGCAGCAGAGGCCGGCTTATATACATGGGGAGATTAGGGCAGGCTGTGCACGTTGGTCCGTGCACAGCTGGTCCGTGCGCAGCATGCTGACGCGGCCCCGGGGGCCGGTGAGTCAGAGCGGCTGTGTCAGCGGAGCCCGAGCTGTGCCGTGCACTGCCGTCCTATCTAATCTAATCGTACAGTAGATAACGATGCGTCCATATCAGGCAGGTAGTACAGAGGTCGTGGGTTCGAGCCCGCGAAAAGGAAAAAATTTAAAAAACGGCTAGGCGCCGTACCAACTCGTGACATTACCCCCCCCTCAACGGCGCATGACCTCATGCGAGGCGCCCTTGCCCATCTCCCACCCGGAGCGGCATCGTGCTTCAGTCAGCGGCGAAGGCATTGGTTGAAAGTTGAGACCACCAAATGTAGCAGCATTGAGGCGGCGAGGGGCGTTCGGATTCTTCCGGTGGAAGTCGGCTATGAAAGCCGGCGCATTGGCAACGTTGCGCGCCGGTTCCCATGACGTATGCGAGTCGTCATAACCCTTCCACTTGACGAGGTACTGCAGCTGAC
>NW_020170225.1:0-2294 GCF_002117355.1 Postia placenta MAD-698-R-SB12 | reverse complement strand
GATGCTCGCGATCATTGAGGCGCTAGATGATTGGTGTACTATCTCGAGGGGTTACCCAATCAGTTCGAGATCGTCACCGATCACAAGAACCTCGAGTACTGGCGCACGTCTCAGCATCTCACGCGTCGCCAAGCACGCTGGTCACTGTTCCTGGCCCGCTTCGACTTCCGCATCACACACAAGGCCGGAACGTCGAACGGAAAGGCCGATGCCCTATCGCGCCGATCAGACCATCAGATCGGTGATGAGGACGATAACACCGATCAGGTGGTTCTCAAGCCAGAGCGCTTCCGCATCGCCTCCGCCAGGCGCGGCCATGCCTCAGTGACAGCTGACCAGTCGCTTCTGAAGCGCATCAGGGAATGTTCGGAGAAGGATCGGGAGGTGGCCGAGGCACTTGGAAAGGTGCAGGACCTCGGGCCACCCCGGCTGCAAAGGGGTTTCGAGGAGTGGAATGCCGAACAAGGGCTTCTGCTGTTCCGCGGGTGTGTCTACGTCCCAAAGGACGCGGAGCTCCGGCGGGATATAGTCAAGATCCACCACGACTCACCGATCGCCGGTCATGGTGGTCGTGCCAAAACCCTTGAGCTCGTATCGCGGAACTACTGGTGGCCTGGGATGTCTAAATTCGTTAATGAGTACGTAAGCACCTGCGACGTGTGCAACCGTACCAAGACATTCCCAGCCAAACCCCAGGGCCTGCTGAAGCCGAATGAGATCCCCGAGCGCCCGTGGCAGATCATCACGACCGATATGATCGTCGGCTTGCCGAAGTCTGATGGATTCGACTCGATCCTGGTCACCGCCGACCGCTTTACCAAGCAGGTCCACTTCTCGGCCTGTCATGAGACTCTGACGGCAGAAGGTGCGGCAGACCTGTACATCCGCGACGTGTTCAAGCATCATGGGGCCCCGGCCAAGGTCATATCAGACCGAGGTCCCCAGTTCGCTTCGAAATATCTCCATGCGGTGTACAAGGGTCTGGGAATCGAGCCGGCGCTGTCCACAGCGTTCCACCCTCAGACGGACGGCCAGACTGAGCGCTGGAATCAGGAGATTGAGCAATACCTGCGTGCTTTCACAAGCCACAGGCAGGATGATTGGGCGAAGCAGTTGCCGCTCGCGGAATTCGCACTGAACAACCGAGTTCACTCCGCGACTGGGCACTCCCCTTTCTTCCTGCATCAAGGGTACAATCCTGAGATCCAAGTGCGGATCAATCCGATGTCTGCAATGCCTGCGGCCGCTGATCGGCTCAAGATCCTGAAGGAGATTCGCGACGATACGCGCTCTGCGCTCGAGCTGTTGGCCGAGCGCATGAAGGTGTACTACGACAAGCACGTGCAGGAGGCACCGGTCTTTGCGCCAGGGGACAAGGTCTGGCTTGACGCTCAGAACCTTAAGCTGAAACAGCCGAGCAAGAAGCTCAGTCCCAAGCGCCTCGGACCTTATGCCGTGCGGCGAAAGCTCGGAGACTTGGATTACGAATTAGTCCTGCCGAAATCGGTGCCGGTGCACCCGGTGTTCCATGTCTCCTTGCTTAGCAAGTACACGCGTAGCGATATCCCGGGCCGGGAGCTGGAGGAACCGCCTGCAATCGAGGTTGAGGGCGACGAGGAGTACGAGGTTGAGCGGATCAAGGACTCGAGGATCTTCCAGCGTCAGCTGCAGTACCTCGTCAAGTGGAAGGGTTATGACGACTCGCGTACGTCATGGGAACCGGCGCGCAACGTTGCCAATGCGCCGGCCCTCATAGCCGACTTCCACCGAAAAAATCCGAACGCCCCTCGCCGCCTCAATGCTGCTACCTTTGGTGGTCTCAACTTCCAGCCAATGCCTTCGCCGCTGACTGAAGCACAATGCCGCTCTGGGTGGGAGATGGGCAAGGGCGCCTCGCATGAGGTCATGCACCGTTGAGGGGGGGGTAATGTCACGAGTTGGTACGGCGTCTAGCCGTTTTTTAATTTTTTCCTTTTCGCGGGCTCGAACCCGCGACCTCTGTACTACCTGCCTGATATGGACGCATCGTTATCTACTGTACGATTAGATTAGATAGGACGGCAGTGCACGGCACAGCTCGGGCTCCGCTGACACAGCCTCTCTGACTCACCGGCCCCCGGGGCCGCGTCGGCATGCTGCGCACAGACCAGCTGCGCACGGACCAACGTGCACAGCCTGCCCTAAATCTCCCCATGTATATAAGCCGGCCTCTGCTGCCCTAGGGACCTCAGTTTCGACCTCTTGTCCCTAGGTCAGTAAGCCCTCATTTGTACTCCTTTCTTACCTTACTAACT
>NW_020170224.1:0-2300 GCF_002117355.1 Postia placenta MAD-698-R-SB12 | reverse complement strand
TCGCTGCGTAACTTCGAAACCTCGTCCACTGCGTTTACTCGTCGATACCGTCTCGACGAACCCTTCGACTTCGACTATCGTCGGAGAAACTACGAACCGCGTCCTAGTTAAGTCCCCCCTATCGAATCGTGTCCTTTCCTTCTACGATACATCGAAGAGCTCTGCCGAGCTTCGATCATCGCTAACTTTCCACAGCCTCCGAGTAGCTTCGACGACGTGTCGAAGCCACCTCGTACCTTCCCTAGTGTTCGTAGCCTTTTACAAGGACGTTTCTCGTGTTCACTCGAAACGCGGGACACCTTGCTGCTAACTCCCCTCTCACTAGACTATAATCCGTCTCTCTAGTCCCTTTAGGTCGCACCCAGGTTAGGGGTTAGGGTTTCGTAGGTCGTATCATTTCTGGAGCCCACCGCGAGGGGATTTCAGGCAAGAATTCGCCGCTTTCGGGTTTCCGAAAACGTCTCCAGTAGTCACCCGCTCGCAAGCGCGTGAGGCTGCTAGCCGCAGCGCCGCCGAGAACCTCGACAGCTCCTCTCGAACACACTCGACTCCCTCTCCAACAATTCCCGGTAACTTCGACCGCGACGAAGAAGACGAGATAGACCAAGAACTCCAGGACGACTTCGACGAAGAACCAATCCCTTCGACCGCCGAAGAACGCACTTCGTCCCCCGAGCTTCTAGGCCTCACTACTTCCGACTACGACACTTCGACTCCTGATCTTTTCGAACGATCCGGTTCTTCGCCCGAACCCGAGGATCCTTTCCCATCTACTTCGAATCTCGTACTTCCGACTCCGTCTTCTGTTCGCGCCCACGCACAGCCGCCCATCGCATCCTCTTCGCGACTCTTAGTCATACCTACATCCGACCTGGCACCTCCGCCACCATTGGCACCTTCGAACGCAGCTTCAAACTCCAACCTCGCACCGCCCGCACCTACGATTCCTTCGACTACTACCACGTCCTCTTCGAGCCCAGCTCCTACTACCACTACGAACATGAGTCAGACCACGAATACACCATTGATGCCCCCGCGCGGTCATTCGACAGCACCAAGCTTCGACCCATCGGAAGTCCGTTCGCTTCGGCGTTACTTCCAGGACCTCGAAGCATTGTTCACCCGGTGTCAGATCACCGACGAAGCAGCCAAGAAACAGTGGGCCGTTCGGTATCCTTCGATCGACGTCGCCGACTTGTGGGAAACCATCGAGTCCTTCATCGACGTAGCCAAGAGCTACAACGACTGGAAAGCCGACGTACGAGCACTCTATCCTGGCGCCGACGATACAAGAAAGTGGTCGCTGGCGGACATGGATCAGCTCATTGGAGAACGCGCTCGTATCGGGATTCACAACGCGGCAGACCTAGGCTGCTACTACCGCGACTTCATGGCCATTACAAAACATCTCATCGCACAGCACCGGCTCTCCACTATCGAACAAAGTCGCGCATTTCTTCGAGGTTTCCAGCCAGCGTTGCTCACACGGCTCGAGACCCGACTGCATCTCAAGCACCCCGACCACTACGCCGACGACCCATACACCATGGCAGAGATTCACACGGCGGCTACGTTCATCTTACACGGTACATCGAGCACACCTACAACAGCGGCTAACCAAGCTACCGCTTCTACGTCGAACACTTCGACAACGGTGCCCCCCGGGATGATCAAAACCGAAGACATCTCGATGATCATCGAAAGCCTGTCAAGGACGATCGCGACGCTCATTCAGCCGACGACGCACGCTACGCACAACCACGCCCCCGCACCAAGACAACAAGCTGCCGTCCACGTCCATGAGAACAGCGGAGCTGAACAGACGTGCCATTACTGCGGCAATCGTGGCTGCAGGGTAGGCACCTGTGAGTTTGCGGAGATCGACATTCGGGACGGCAAGTGCAAGCGGAACACCGAAGGCAAGATCGTCCTTCCAAACGGAAGTTTCTGCCCCCGCACTATCCCTGGTCTCACGATACGAGATCGAATTTACGAGTGGCATAGAAGAAATCCCGCAGCACCAGCCGCGCCGACGATGCTCTTCGAGATCGACGATCGCTCGACTGTGCAAACGTTCACACTCAACACTAGCGGCAGGATCGAGGCGCTCGAGCGAGAACTCCTTCAGCTTCGGAAGCGAAGGGAGGTCTTCGACGGCGTCGAGATTCTACAGCGGAAGAAGCCTACGACGCCAGTCGTCACGAGAAGCGCGGAAGCCTCGGGATCTGGTACATCGAAAGGAGTGGCGGCACCCTCGAGCACTTCGACAAGCACGGCCCCGCCTCCGACGATACCAGCAG
>NW_020170223.1:0-2300 GCF_002117355.1 Postia placenta MAD-698-R-SB12 | reverse complement strand
AAGAAGACAATGGTGATGGAGGGAAGAGGCATGTGACAAGTTTTGAGAGTATCATTGATGATATCGTGAAAATGTTGGTGGCGACAATGAGCAAGAGGCAATGACGAGGAGAAGATATGAGCACAAGGAGATTTGACGAAATTGAATCATTTGAAATCAGAAAAAGGCGTTGTCCCGAGGGCCCCCTCGGGACAAAAGTGCCCGAGGGGGCCCTCGGGACGTTGTTATATAGCTAGGTCGCCATTACCCACTACGGAGACAAATCCCGCCGCCAGCGCAGGCTCATGCAGCAGGTGCTCTCCGTGAACAGCATCCGCGCATATTAGCCGCTCCTCGAGGAGGAGACGCAGGATCTCCTCAAGCGGCTCCTGCGCGACCCGTGTGGTCCTCTCCCGCACATGTGCACCCAAATATAGGCTGCAGTGTGAGTATGGACCAGCCGAACACAACGGGCGCGGCCCCAAAGGATACCTGCGTGTTGAGGCCTCCAATCGGCGCTTACATATGCGTAGGTCTTCGGTCCTATCACCTCATCATCGCCTCTCGCCTCGCTGCCGTCTCGCTTCGCTTCCCCGCTCTGCACACCCTTGACCCTCGTCCCGTCGCGAACCAGCCAATCCACCACCACTGCCTGCCGTCTCCCGTATGGCCGCGGCGTCGAGCAGGCCCTTGGGGGACACCGTGATTGCCTCTTGCCAGCTGAAGAGCGCGGCGCGCGCCTGCGCAGACAGCGCGAACCAGTCGTTCTGTACAGCGTGCAGCTGGCGCAGGAACGCGCCCGCACGGAGGTCGGGCAGGAGCGCCTGGCATGCAGAGAGCGCGCCCTGTGCGCGGGCGCGGGAGAATGGGATTCTACGCGGGCGCGAGGGCGAGAGGAGCGTCGAGCAGGAGGGATAGAGGAGCGTCGAGCAGGAGGGCGAGAGGAGCGTCGAGCGGGAGGGAGAGAGGAGCGTCGAGCAGGAGGGCGGCCGGCTGGGGGATGCGAGTCTGAGTGGTGAGGAGCTGGATTCCATGTAACCAGTATAATGTACAGCTATAAAATGAAATAATTGGGACATACCTTGAGTTGCGTTGGATGGTGTGAGAGAGTTCGCGCGCGGTCGATGTGGTTGTTGGACATTGGAAGTCTGTCGCTCAATCGAGCGAATAACCCTAAAACAAGGTCAGTGTGCGTATCCGGAAGTAGCGAGATTTCCTTACCGCTGCTCTCTGCTGACGTCTACCTGCAAAACATACTAGGCTTAAGTACGTACCTTAGTTAACATGCAGGACTCCAGTAACAACAAGCTTCCGGAGCACGCGCTGTCGATAGCAGGCGCTCCAGAAGGCGTGGATGTTCAGCCCGAGGGTGCGAGTGCGGACAACAGAGAACAGGGGGATACGGAGACGGTAACGGAGGTTGACGGCTGGCAGGTAAGTACTCACCTTGTAACAAAGGACTTACCTCATAATGAAACTGCGCGCAGGCCATCGGGAGGCCCGGAGGAGGGCAGCGCGCACTCGATGGGACGGACGTGACACGCCCGAACCGGGCAGCGCGAAAGTCCGCTAGGTGGGCGCGCGATGTCGCAGCGGGACTCGGTACGGAGCGCGGGGTGGCTGCGACTGGAAAACATCAGAGAAAAGTGGTAAGGACAAACAAATGAACTTACGGGTGAGATATTGACCTCTTGATAGGTTCCACGTCCCCGGATGAGGGGGCCGCCGTCAGTCGTGTCCACGACCGTGTCGGACGTCGTCGCGGACACCGAGACTGTGTCAGATGTCGTCGCGGACGCCGAGACCGCGTCAGACGTCGTCGCGGATGCCGGGTTAGATCAAAACAAGAAAAAAAGAAACAGAAGTGCTGCCAAAAGGTTAGTGGTGGCAACACAGCGCCGCGCAGAGGCAGCGCGCCATGCAGAGGCAGCGGCGCAGGTCGTGGACTTCGACGGCGCAGTCGACAACGTACCTACCGATCCGGTAAGCGATCGCGAAGTCGGAGCTTCCGCGCGTAGACGGCGCGCTCAGCAGTGGGTTGACGACGAGAGCGGAGACGAAGCTGCAGGAGTAGAGGGCGCGTTACTCGCGCGATCCTCGTTGACTTCGCTCGCGCGATCCTCACTGACTCCGCTCACGCGATCCTCGTTGACCCCGCTCGCGAGTAGTCCTCCCGCGTCGGATCCTCCTGTCGGCTCGCGTCGCGTTCTACGCAGTGCGTCGGTACGAACTGGGGTCATACGTGCGGAGAGAGATAGTGTGACGGGCTCACCTGTTCCTGTTCTCGGAAAGGTAAGTGTTTGCTTGTTGCCGCGATATCT
>NW_020170222.1:0-2302 GCF_002117355.1 Postia placenta MAD-698-R-SB12 | reverse complement strand
GCGTTGCATTGATATTTCCGCGCGCCTGGGAAGAGCCGTCTTGGCGCTACGTGTAGCCGTCTGTGCGAGCGTGCCGGGTCTTAAACACGTTGAGGTTGGCGCGGGCAAAGCTGTTATATACGCTGTCCGGATGTCGTGCGCCTTGCTGCATGAGGTGATTGCGCCCGGGGGTGTGTGAGGGAGCGCGTGTGAGTGCGAGCAAGTGAAGCACAAGGGGCGCCGTACGCAAAGTCCGCCCGCGTCCGTCTCCAGCAACGGGTGAGTGTGTTGATGCGCCGTGTCCAGCGCGCATCCTCTGTGACGGCAAGGTGCAAGCGCGGTGCGGGATGTCCGTGCGCGAGCTACGCGGCGTGCGGGTGCCGTCTTGCGCCACAGCAGGTGCGTGGTCTTGCGCGTGTCGGGTCGCGCTCGTATGCTGACCGCACCGCGTCATGTCACGTCGACCGGCCATCCCGCGTTGACCAGCCGTCTCACATTGACCAGCCGCGCACGTCGGATCCGCGGTCCTAGGTACGCCGCGCGCGGGCTCCTGACCGTCGACGCACGAAGCACTGACGATACCGTCTTCAGCGTTGCCGCGGGACGCTTTGTCGTGCAGCACGACGCTGCGCAATGTGTACGCGGAGCGGCGCTTCGTGCTATGTGCGCGCCCGGTGTGCCGTCGCGGCGCGTTAGCAGCCGGCCGTGATGCGCGCGTGCTGGTCAGGACGCGACGATCGCGCGCGGGCAACGTGCCGCTTGAGGGTGTCCCTGTTGTGCCCGGGGGGATGCGGCGTGACGGCATGAGAACGCATAGGCACCGTGATGGCATGTATTCGTTACCTAGTAGCTTAGTTTCGCGTAGCCAAGACAGCGGGTGCCCGGTGACGCGGGTGCGCACAGCGCGGAGTCTGTGAGCAAAGGGGCCAGTGCGCGCGCGGCGGCCAGATGGGAGCAAGACGGCGGGGAGTCAGACGAGCGCGCAAGGGAGCGGCGCGCAGAGCGACGCAAAGACAGCGTGGGCGCGCCTCTGACCGGGATGCATGCGTACACGACTCACGCGATAGCGTCGTCCTGCTGCCGCTCGGCAGGCGTCTCTGTCCAGAGCGAGTGGTTGGCATTGCGCGCGGGCGCGGACGTGCGTGCGACCTGGTGTGGTCGCGTGAGGCGATTCGAGTCGATCGCTGGGTAGGGGGTGGGTAGATTTCAGAGGTCAGAGAGCGCGCGCGCGGAGGCCTCACTTGCAGCAAGCACACGAAAGCGCAGGGCGAGACGGCGCGATGCTCGCTTCAAGTGTGACAACAACAGGAGACCTACAGTCCAAACAGCGCCAGTGCATTCCCCCCTCTTACGCCGTCCTTGTCCGCCTCGTCCCAGCCGTGCACGCCCTCAATCGCCTCCAAGTTCTCCACCACGCTCTTCCATCTCTCCGTCTCGCCGAGCGGCGGGAAGAACGGGTGGTCCGTCCCGAACAGCATGCGCCGGCTGCCCCGCCTGCGCTGCCCGAGCCCCGCGCCTCTCGACGCCGCCGCGCTCGCGCTGCTGCCCGCGAACGTGTCCGCGCGCCCGACGACGTCGCCGACGAACGCGAGCTCCTCGGCGCCGTACGCGACGGCGTCGAAGTAGAGCCTGCCGAGGTAGAAGCGCGCGTCGTGCTGCAGGCGCGCGGCGACGACGGGGTCGTGGGCGATGCAGGACGCGAGGCGCGCGGACAGCTGCGGGAGCGCGCCCCCGGAGTGTGCGAGGAGGACGCGCAGGCCGGGGTGGCGGTCGAGGACGCCGGCGAGGATGAGGCGCGTGACGGCCTACAACGACAGCGTTTTGAGACGACGGGCGCGCGGGGCGCGGGACGGTGCACTCACGATGGTGGTCTCGAACGGGAAGCCGAGCGCGAGCGGGAGGACGTGCCCGTTGTCCCTGCCGCCCCACTCCTTCCCGTCCACGCCGTAGTGCGGGTGGAGGAACACGACGAGGCCGGCGTGCTCGAGTGCGGCCCACACGGGCTCGAGCGCGTCGTCGTCGAGGCCGTTCCCGAGGCCGCGCGAGCCCATGATGACGCCCTTGAGATGCGGGAGCGCGGAGATCTGGTGCACGGTGTCGAGCAGGGACGCGGTGGTGACCTCTGGGACGAGCGGGAGGAGGCCGAAGCCGTACAGCTGCTTGAGCGGGCCCCCTGCGAGGCCGGGCGACGTCGAGCAGTACGTCTCGAGGTCGTCGTTAAGCTGGTGGGCGAGCTCATGTGCGGCGGGGGCGGACAGGAAGTCGAGCCATGGGTTCGCAGAGCTGCGGGGCGCGACGAGGGTCAGTCGCGATGAGGGCACGC
>NW_020170221.1:0-2304 GCF_002117355.1 Postia placenta MAD-698-R-SB12 | reverse complement strand
AGATCGTAACCGATCACAAGAACCTCGAGTACTGGCGTACATCCCAGCATCTCACGCGTCGTCAAGCGCGGTGGTCGCTCTTCCTGGCTCGCTTTGACTTCCGCATCACGCACAAGGCCGGAACGTCGAATGGAAAGGCTGATGCCCTGTCGCGACGATCGGACCATCAGATCGGCGATGAGGACGATAACACCGATCAGGTAGTTCTCAAGCCGGAGCGTTTCCGCATCGCCTCCGCCAGACGCGGCCATGCCTCGGTGACGGCCGATCAGTCGCTTCTGAAGCGCATCAGGGAGTGTTTGGAGAAGGATCGGGAGGTGGCCGAGGCCCTTGAAAAAGTACAGGACCTCGGGCCGCCCCGGCTGCAAAGGGGCTTTGAGGAGTGGAATGCCGAACAAGGGCTCCTGCTGTTCCGCGGGTGCGTGTACGTCCCAAAGAACGCGGAGCTCCGGCGGGATATCGTTAAGATCCACCATGACTCGCCGATCGCCGGCCATGGCGGTCGTGCCAAAACCCTGGAGCTTGTGTCGCGGAACTACTGGTGGCCTGGGATGTCCAAATTCGTCAATGAGTACGTAAGCACCTGCGACGTGTGCAACCGTACCAAGACATTCCCAGCCAAACCCCAAGGTCCGCTGAAGCCGAACGAGATCCCCGAGCGCCCGTGGCAGATCATCACGACCGATATGATCGTCGGCCTGCCAAAGTCTGATGGATTCGACTCGATCCTAGTCACCGCCGACCGCTTCACGAAGCAGGTCCACTTCTCAGCCTGTCATGAGACCCTGACGGCAGAAGGTGCGGCAGACCTGTACATCCGCGATGTGTTCAAGCATCATGGGGCCCCGGCCAAGGTCATATCAGACCGAGGTCCCCAGTTCGCTTCAAAGTATCTCCACGCGGTATACAAGGGACTAGGGATCGAACCAGCGCTGTCTACAGCGTTTCATCCTCAGACAGACGGCCAGACTGAGCGCTGGAATCAGGAGATCGAGCAGTACCTGCGTGCTTTCACAAGCCACAGGCAGGATGATTGGGCGAAGCAGTTGCCGCTCGCGGAATTCGCACTAAATAACCGAGTTCACTCCGCGACCGGGCACTCCCCTTTCTTCCTGCATCAAGGGTACAATCCTGAGATCCAAGTGCGGATCAATCCGATGTCTGCGATGCCTGCGGCCGCTGATCGGCTCAAGATCCTGAAGGAGATTCGCGACGATACGCGCTCTGCGCTCGAGCTGTCGGCCGAGCGTATGAAGGTGTACTACGACAAGCACGTGCAGGAGGCACCGGTCTTCGCGCCGGGGGACAAGGTCTGGCTTGACGCTCGGAACCTTAAGCTGAAACAGCCGAGCAAGAAGCTCAGTCCCAAGCGCCTCGGACCTTATGCCGTGCGGCGAAAGCTCGGAGACCTGGATTACGAATTAATCCTGCCGAAGTCGGTGCCGGTACACCCGGTGTTCCATGTCTCCTTGCTTAGCAAGTACACGCGTAGCGATATCCCGGGCCGGGAGCCGGAGGAGCCGCCGGCCATTGAGGTTGAGGGCGACGAGGAATACGAGGTTGAGCGGATCAAGGATTCGAGGATCTTCCGGCGTCAGCTGCAGTACCTCGTCAAGTGGAAGGGTTATGACGACTCGCATACGTCATGGGAACCGGCGCGCAACGTTGCCAATGCGCCGGCCCTCATAGCCGACTTCCACCGGAAGAACCCGAATGCCCCTCGTCGTCTCAACGCCGCTACATTTGGTGGTCTCAACTTTCAGCCAATGCCTTCGCCGCTGACTGAAGCACGCTGCCGCTCCGGATGGGAGATGGGCAAGGGCGCCTCGCATGAGGTCATGCGCCGTTGAGGGGGGGGTAATGTCACGAGTTGGTACGGCGCCTAGCCGTTTTTTAATTTTTTCCTTTTCACGGGCTCGAACCCGCGACCTCTGTACTACCTACCCGATATGGACGCGTCGCTATCTACTGTACGATTAGATTAGATGGGGCGGCAGCGCACGGCACAGCTCGGGCCCCGCTGACACAGCCGTTCTGACTCACCGGCCCCCGGGGCCGCGTCGGCATGCTGCGCACAGACCAGCTGCGCACGGACCAACGTGCACAGCCTGCCCTAATCTCCCCATGTATATAAGCCGGCCTCTGCTGCCCTAGGGACCTCAGTTTCGACCTCTTGTCCCTAGGTCAGTAAGCTCCCCTTTGTATTCCTTTCTTACTTAACTAACTAATATACTATCTTGTCCCTAGCCTTAGGTTTGAGCGCTGCTCACCATCGCTTCGGTGAGATTTAGTCGGACGCCCCCA
>NW_020170220.1:0-2311 GCF_002117355.1 Postia placenta MAD-698-R-SB12 | reverse complement strand
GCCGGTTCCCATGACGTATGCGAGTCGTCATAACCCTTCCACTTGACGAGGTACTGCAGCTGTCGCCGGAAGATCCTCGAGTCCTTGATCCGCTCAACCTCGTACTCCTCGTCGCCCTCAACCTCGATTGCGGGCAGCTCCTCCGGCTCCCGGCCCAGGATCTCACTACGCGTGTACTTGCTAAGCAAGGAGACATGGAATACCGGGTGCACCAGCACCGACTTCGGCAGGATTAATTCATAATCCAAGTCTCCGAGCTTTCGCCGCACGGCATATGGTCCAAGGCGCTTGGGACTGAGCTTCTTGCTTGGCTGTTTCAGCTTAAGGTTCCGGGCATCAAGCCAGACCTTGTCCCCTGGCGCAAAGACCGGTGCCTCCTGCACGTGCTTGTCATAGTACACTTTCATGCGCTCGGCTAACAGCTCGAGCACAGAGCGCGTATCATCGCGAATCTCCTTTAGGATTTTGAGCCGATCAGCGGCCGCCGGCATCGTAGACATTGGATTGATCCGAACCTGGATCTCAGGATTGTACCCCTGATGCAGGAAGAAAGGGGAGTGCCCGGTTGCGGAGTGAACTCGGTTGTTCAGTGCAAACTCTGTGAGCGGCAACTGCTTTGCCCAATCATCCTGCCTGTGGCTTGTGAAAGCACGCAGGTACTGCTCGATCTCCTGATTCCAGCACTCTGTCTGGCCATCTGTCTGAGGATGAAATGCTGTGGACAGTGCTGGCTCGATCCCCAGTCCCTTGTACACCACTTGGAGATACTTCGAAGCGAACTGGGGACCTTGGTCTGATATGACCTTGGTCGGGGCCCCATGATGCTTAAATACATTGCAGATGTACAGATCTGCCACACCTTCTGTCATCAGGGTCTCGTGACAGGCCGAGAAGTGGACCTGCTTTGTGAATCGGTCGGCGGTAACCAGGATCGAGTCAAACCCATCAGACTTTGGCAAGCCAACGATCATATCCATGGTGATGATCTGCCACGGGTGCTCGGGGATCTCATTCAGTTTCAGTAGACCCTGGGGCTTGGCTGGAAATGTCTTGGTATGGTTGCACACGTCGCAGGTGCTTACATACTCATTGACAAATTTAGACATCCCAGACCACCAGTAATTCCACAATACGAGCTCCAGGGTTTTGGCATGACTGCCATGTCCGGCGATCGGCGAGTCATGGTGGATCTTGACGATATCCCACCAAAGCTCCGTGTTCTTCAGGATGTATACGCATCCACGAAACAGCAGAAGCCCTTGTTCGGCATTCCACTCCTCAAAGCCCCTTTGCAGCCAGGGTGGCCTAAGGTCTTGCACCTTTTCGAGTGCCTCGGCCACCTCCCGATCCTTCTCTGAGCACTCTCTGATGCACTTCAGAAGCAACTGATCAGCTGTCACTGAGGCATGACTGCGCCTGGCTGTCATAGTTTCCCTAATTTTACCTAATGTTTCTGCTATTTCTGCGGACATATCAAAGGGTATAGGGACTTATTCATACTTATCCATCCACATATGGGTACAGCTGCATATCTAAGGGGTTATCCGCTTAAATAAGCGACACATGATCTTGTTCTGGACACATCAGGCTGGACTCTGATGCCGGACCTTTTCTAGATAGAAACCAGACTCTGTCTGAACCATGACATCATTCTGACATCATAGGTAGGAGCTAGGCTCAGGCACTAGGCCATAGGCCAGTCAATTCTGGACCCTAGGCCCAGGGCAGGGCAGGACTATGACATCATATATGACATCATAGAGCACATGATACTTAGTAATCCTTACCCAGCTAGGTACCAGGGGTCCATTACCGGTCCCTGGGGGGTTTTCCCTCATGTATATAAGGCAGCATCCTGGGGCACCCTGTCCCCCAGTTCTATTCACTTCGTTGTTGCGCTTAACAGCATTACCTCCCCCACACTTAAGTGCTTTATCTCCCCCCCTTACCATCAAGCTATAAGGTGGGTTTATAGGTTTTGTAATACTGGTGGAGGCGATGCGGAAGCGCTCTGGCTTGAGAACCACCTGATCAGTGTTATCGTCCTCATCGCCGATCTGATGGTCTGATCGACGTGACAGGGCATCAGCCTTTCCATTGGACATCCCGGCCTTGTGCGTGATGCGGAAGTCGAAGTGAGCCAGGAATAGTGACCACTGTGCCTGTCGGCACGTGAGGTGCTGTGACGTGCGCCAATACTTGAGGTTCTTGTGATCAGTGACGATCTCGAACTGATTGGGTAACCCCTCGAGATAGTGGCGCCAATCATCTAGTGCCTCAATGATTGCGAGCATCTCCTTATCGTAGATCT
>NW_020170219.1:0-2317 GCF_002117355.1 Postia placenta MAD-698-R-SB12 | reverse complement strand
TATACTCCTCGAGTGCTCGAATGATAGCAAGCATCTCTTTGTCATATATCTCATAGTTCCGCTGATGAACATCGAGTGACTTTGAGTAAAAGGCAACTGGGTGCCACAACTTGTCAGTTGGGTCCAATTGAGAGAGAACTGCGCCAGTCACAAAGTCGCTGGCATCAGTCTCAAGTCTAAACGGGGACGTTGCATCCGGGATTCGAAGGATGGGTGCTGAGGTAAAAGTCTCTTTCAGACCATTAAATGCCTCTTCCTGCGCCACATCCCACACCCATGGTTGATCCTTCTTGGTCAACGTAGTGAGCGGTTTGGCATACTTGGCAAAGTCCTTGATGAATCTTCGATAGAAGTTCGCAAAGCCTAAGAAAGCTTGGACTTGTTTGACCTTAGTAGGCCGTGGCCACTCAGCTACTCCTGAAAGTTTCTTTGGGTCCATCTCGATATGTCCTTTGGAGATAATCATGCCGAGGTACTCAATGCTGCTTTTTTCAAAGGAGCATTTTTCCGGTTTGGCAAATAGATTGTTCTCCCTCAGCCGCTTCAGGACTTCCTTTGTAAGCTTACGATGTTCCTTGAGATCATTCGAACAGATGAGAATGTCATCAAGGTAGACTATGACTTTTCCTCCTCGTATGAAATCACCAAGTACGTCATTCATCATCGCTTGGAAAGTTTCTGGTGCGTTGCAGAATCCGAAGTACATGACTGTGGCTTCATATAGCCCTCGATGTGTGATGAAAGCCGTTTTCCATTCGTCACCCTTCCGGATGCGAACATTATTGTATCCCCATCGCAAATCGATCTTAGTGAATATCGATGCTTGACTGAGTGTATCAATCAAGTCTGCTATGCGGGGGATTGGGTAACGGTTCTTCACAGTCACGTCATTGATCTTCCGGTAATCCACAACTAAACGCAGCCCTCCATCATGTTTCTTGACAAAGAAAACAGGAGAGGCCAGTGGGCTTTTGGACTTTCGAATATACCCCTTTCGGAGTTCGTCGTCGATCCACTCGTCGAGAGAATTCCTCTCTTTCGGAGACATCAGGTATAGTTTGGCCGGTCGAGGTAGGGCAGCTCCTTCCTCGAAGTCAATACCATGATCATATGGTTTGCGCTCCGGCATCCGCTCCGATTTCTTTTGTGAGAATACGTCCCCAAACTGGTGTAGATATTCAGGGATGAGAGACTTCCACTTAGTGGTGTCCGCATCCTCCTCCTCAACATCCTTGTTCAGAATGCTTGCGACAAATTCTGCCATTTGTAGGTCCTCCGGATTGTCTGTCGAGATCCAGTTGATGTATGGATTTTCAGTACACTCCTCTCCTAAGGCGTCCAGCGGAGTGACTAAGGGTTCCTCCCTTGGTAACTGAAGCTCGTCGGTTTCTTCATCAGTCACACGATTAGTTTTACGAGCTTTGGGGGCACAGCTCTCAGGGCACCTGGTGTACCTCCACTCCCCTTTGGCCCAGTCGATCTTGGGATTGTGTTTCCTAAGATAGGTCATGCCGAGGATCATGTCCTTTCTCCCCAAATCTGCGACTAGCAGTGGGTGTGTTGACTTATGTGATCCTATTTCGATGTAGGCTCTAACGGACTTATTTATTTGACCGCTTTTATTGGAGGTCCCGTCTGCGTTATAAACGTTGTACGGGGTTGCCAGCTTATGCGTCACCAGGCTGTTACTTTCAACAACTGACCGATTGATGAACAATGTTGTGGCACCTGAGTCTACCAAAGCTTCGACCTGCACTTTCTTTCCGTATACCCACAGTGTCACAGGCAGAGTGAATGAATTCTTGTTGCGAGAGATATTTACAAGACTGCTGTGTACACTATCTACATTGATTCCGACGGTGGGTTCCGATTCCTTAAGTACATGTTCGCAGGTAGTCATATGTACTTCTTCCAAAAATCCGAGGTAGCTGCGGTGGGTTCTGTCTTTGCAGACAGCTGGGGTTCATCCTTCCCAGCCAGAGTCGATTCCTCGACGTTCGCAATCTCCTCGATTCTCGCAGTGTTGGCGCTCATGGCTTTCGTGGACGGGGGCGTGTCGTCCTCGCTATCCGTAAGCTCGACTTGAATAACCCGCGTTTTCTTAGCCTTCTTGGCCGCGGGGTTACCACTTCCTCCTTGTGCCTTCTTAGCGCCATCCCCTTGGGTCTTCGGCCGCTTGTCCGCATTTTTGGCCAACTTGTAGCAATCATCTGTGTTATGAGTCTTCGACTTGCAGATGACGCAATACTTCTTTGCCTCTGTCGAGGTGGCCTCAGCGTCCCTTGCCTTGCCTTTGCCTTTACCCTTCGATTTCGAC
>NW_020170218.1:0-2322 GCF_002117355.1 Postia placenta MAD-698-R-SB12 | reverse complement strand
CGAGGGCCCCCTCGGGCACTTTTGTCCCGAGGGGGCCCTCGGGACAACGCCTTTTTCTGATTTCAAATGATTCAATTTCGTCAAATCTCCTTGTGCTCATATCTTCTCCTCGTCATTGCCTCTTGCTCATCGTCGCCACCAACATTTTCACGATATCATCAATGATACTCTCAAAACTTGTCACATGCCTCTTCCCTCCATCATCATTGTCTTCTCATTGTCAATGTTCTCTTCCACCCGTCTCGTCAATGTTTTCTTCCATCTGCCTCGTTAATGTTTGCTTCCACTCATCATCATCAACATGTTCTTCCATCACCATCAACAAGTCATCACTGTACACATACTCCACACCACCCTCATCCGTATTTGTGTCTTCATTGTCATTGGTTTCATAACTTCCTTTTATGCTGCCCATTCCTGTTGTCTCCACTGACACCATCGTTGAAGATGATTTCGGTACCACTTTCTGGAGTATCATTCATCGCCCATATCGTCAACTCCTCTGGTTTCATCATATGAACCGACTGGATATTGTATGTACTTCACGTTAATACACGGTTTCACATTCTTTTCTAAGGTTAGATCATGCTCATAAGGTTACACAGTTCCGATGGACTCCTGCTGCTCAATTGCTTGTGCCAATTTCCGCTTTTTTGCTTATATAAGTTCTGTTTGTGCATATATTGTCTGCTTACAAATCATTCCCCATTGGTCTATCAAATGATCAGATCTAGTCTGCCCTAAACTACCCTGGTACATATATACCTTCACCTTTGCTTCCATTCCCATTTCTTCTTCCATCCTTAATTTGTAAGTGGCATTTGTTTACTGTTTTTTCATACAATGCTGACATTCATACAGTCTCTACTCACAACTCAACACACTCCTTTATACACATAAAGTGCTTACTTATCTGGTTTGTGTTATTCCACTGCTTATTAAGCTTGTTATCTGATGCTCTCCACACAGCCCAATTCATTGTCATGGCCAATATCCCACTGTCTCTAACCCTTGTTGATGCCCTTCAGCAGGTACTTGACCGCCATCGGGCTCGTGTAACGGCCAGTGCTTCTGCACGCCTTCTTGAACAATCACTACCTGTCAATGCTCAATTGGTCTCTGCTATCAAGCTGCCTAATCTACACAACAATCCTGGTCCTTCTCACACTATTGTCTCTGCCCCTGTTGCATCGTCTTCTCATATTCGTTCCACTAATACTCACCTTAAGCACCGTGTTACTACAAGTGATCATATCCAGCCTCGTAAGCGTCATGTGCGATCCAATGCACACTCTGTCATTATCCGACCCGTCCACAACCTTCGTTACAGTAAACTTCGTCCTGCTCATGTGCTAACTACTCCGACCCATGTCCCACAGCAGGTTACAGCGCAGAAGTCTCCCAAGAAGTAGTATCTTACTTACCTACACTCTGCATAATATACATATCTTAGTCACCTATAATCAAGTACATTCCTTTTAATCTGATCTATATTGGAGCAACAGGCGAACAGATCAGTGACACAATTGTCCCATATGGGCATCGCTTTGCCCGTGGACAAACATGCTCACCGCACCATTGCACCGTCATTCCGACGCATGCTTGCCATCTGTTTCTCTGTTGCTCCAACAGCCCAGTTATATACGACTTCCTCTTTTCTTGGTATTGTTTCACACAGATCAACACATTAATTTCATATATATAGAAGAAAGTATTAAAGCTCATTACAAGTGAATCCCTATTTTCTCACACACTGGCAATCACATATCAGCAGACTTGGAACATCCACACCACATATCTAACTAGGCAGAATGTTTGCCTAAAATTTATTTACTAAGTCAGTCAGATTAAAATGAGTTAAATTGAATCACTCACAAAGGTTTTCTTGCCCAGTCTCCTTTGCACTGTGGCAAGACACTCCCCCAGTTTGGCCAAGTCAGAACGCTTCTGCTTGCTTTCCCGCCGCGCCTTCGCTTTTTTGGCCTTGCGCGCAATTCCTGCTGCTGACTTAGGATCAGGAGGAGGAGGGCCAGGTTGATCTGCTGCAACAATTGTAGCAGTGATCACCTCCTTCTGCTTGTCAGCAAGACGATTGAAGCCCCCCAAACCTGACACATGGACTCTGTCGTTCTCATCCACACGCCGATGGAAGTGCAGTTGACCCTGCTTCAAGCATCCCCAGTGAGACCACAATTGCCGACTTGTTGTCTTTTGCTATAAATTGATAAGAACTTTACCAAGTCAGACACTAACTGAACACTCACCCCCACATGAAAGGAAGCTATAGTAAGACAGTGAGCAAGTTCTTTGGCTGCGAATGAG
>NW_020170217.1:0-2323 GCF_002117355.1 Postia placenta MAD-698-R-SB12 | reverse complement strand
CTGTAAATTGTGTCGGCAAGGCCGCTGATCTGGGTTGCAAGCGTTGTTTTCGAGCTCCGCTCTTTTCTTGTTGGCTCACTATCGTTCCGCTTATTACTTATCTAATGATATCTGGTCTGCCGCCTAAACTCGCTCCAAACTTCAAGTTACAGCAAAGGACTGTGTCGCTTCCATTCAATATCCATAGCCACTCATAAGCGTGATATCTACGAGACTACGACTTCTGGCTTAGTGCCATTTGGCACAGTATACAGCTTCCATCCAGCTACGGCTTTGAAGGCTGTGTCGTTACCAAGCTCCTGAGACGTAGTTTGCCGACTTTGCCATTGCTATGTTAGTGAAACAAAATGTAAGCATGCACGATCATCATCTTTTGGGCGACCAACGTGGTGAGCGGCATTACATCGTGATAGATGCCAGGATGAGGCCCCCATGCTCGTCCGCCAGTTCAGTGTCATGCTGTCTCATGCGATTGGGCCACCAGGCCGTTCATCACCCCATCGTCGTCCCCCTCTCGAACCTCGTCCGACTGTCTGAGTGCAACTCCGGCGCCACCGCCATCACATAGTCGAATATTGCACTGCCTGGACATTTTCTCACACGGGAACAATAATCAGTTACCGAGGGCCGGGAGCATCAAAGGGGGACGGTGTTGGAGCACGACAATCCGTGCGTCGTCCGCCGCGCTCCGGGACCGGTTGCGCGCCATACCCGTGTGTTTCTTATTTTTAGTTCACGCTGTTCCGCCTTCCCGCGCCGCACCTTACTGCGTCGGCGCGGCGCTCTTTCTGATTCGCCCCGACGCTCACGCTGTCAGTATCATATCCATCATTACCCGTTACGGTAGCGCGTACGTACCTTACTGTACCTAGCCCCTAACGGACTGTAGCTATTTTACCTGAGTGCCTGCATCTTGACCCTCAGTCTTTGCTCTCCCGAGCGTGCACTGAGGACTGTACTACGTTACAGATCTACGCTCGTGCCTCCCCCTGTTGTTGCTACAGACGGAAGCACAAGAAATACAGTTTTCAGCATCCTTCTGGCCGGGGAATTCGTGCTCCACAAGTAAATACTCCCCAAACTCTGTGTAGGGACTACGTAACGAGGACACTCTCCACGATCCACCATGGCATTCGCGTTCAGCTACCAGCCTCTGAAGGGCCTCTACATGCTGGGCAGCATCCTCGTCCTGCTCTTCATCCGCCTTCCTGTTTGGACAATCCTCGGCCTCGTCCCGTCGTGGCGCCCCCTCCCCACATGGTCGCTCGGACGTTCCCTCATCGTCCAGGCATTCCAGGCATATGTCGCCATCCTTTACAACACCGCAATCGACACTCCTTCACGTCCTCCCGAGAACGCTCCCGACGCGGTCAAATCCGGGCTGGTCTGGGTTGACCCCACTCCGGACCTCATCGTGGGCGAGGTCCGCGACTTTGCAAACACCAATCATGTCCAGGCTGAGAAGGTTCCTGGCTACTGGCATGGTCCCAGAGCGTCGGATGGCACTGTCGGTCAGCGTGCCTCGCCTGGCGAGAAGGTCGTCTATCACTTCCACGGTATGTCGTGATGCCCGTCTAGTGCCGTCGTGCCTGACGTATCTTCTTCATTCGTCCGTGTCTCTCTAGGTGGTGCCTTCATCGTACGTGTGGCTAGTGTGAATGTCCGGCGATGGTAACTGACCTACTTACTGCCCGCCCTGCTAGATGGGATCTGCGTCGCCATCAGACCCCGGCTCAAAGACATGCTTCACTGGCTACATGGAGCACTTCCCCAACAACCCGCGCGTCTTCGGGCTCGAGTATCGTCTGACGCGGGGACATCCGCTCGGGAGGGCAAATCCGTTCCCTTCTGCCCTCATCGACGCTATCGCCGGCTACCGCTATCTGGTGCAGGACGTCGGGTTCGAGCCGCAGAATATTCTGCTGAGCGGTGATTCCGCGGGCGGGAACCTTGCGTTTGTGCTCGCGTACTACCTCGCGACATACAAGCTACCGAATCTACCGAATGCAGGTGGATTGCTGATCTTGTCACCCACGGTGGACTGGGCGAACACCCACAAGGGCGCGCAGTCGTCGATGGTGCGACACTCGCGCACAGACTATGTTGGGCCGATCCTCAACTCGGGGTACACGAGGGATGCGTTGGTGGGTGACTTGCCCGCGGAGGCGGCGTCGAGCGTTTGGATCTCGCCTGCGTCGCTGAAGATGAAGGTGTCGACGGGAATGTTCTCGCAGATTCCGCGTACATGCATTGTGGTTGGCGGAGAGGAGATGACGCTGGATCCTGTGGTGACGCTGCGGGACCGGCTGCAAGCGGACATGGG
>NW_020170216.1:0-2326 GCF_002117355.1 Postia placenta MAD-698-R-SB12 | reverse complement strand
CCCCCCCCCCCCCCCCCCAATATATCAAGCTATAAGGTGGGTTTGTAGGTTTTGTGATACATAGCATACAATCACTCATTATTTGTGTTTGAATACTATGGGAACAACCTTTGTCATTGAGCTCAATGTCAAGTGTTACATGAGATTCCAATATAAGAATGATTCTTCATACCTCAGAAATTGTAAAAACAAATGTTATGGGATACTTAGTCACTTTGTTGGTCATGGTAGAGAGACTTGATAACACAGTTCAAAAATGCAGCTTGCTTTAAAGGCAAGTCAGGTAAGAGTCAAAGTTGCAGCACAACACTTGTTGAGATATTTTAAGCAAGTGGGACATAATATGAAGCTTATAGGTAATGGGTTGAATCTAGACAAAACATTCCAATTATAATGTTAAAAGGGATAAAAAAATATGCATTTCTCAAAGTGCAAAGTAGCTTATATATATGGGAAACAGTGCTATCCAATGCCAAAGTCATGTATGAACAGTGTGAAGGCCGAAACTAGTCCGAAGTTTGAAAACCAGGTATCAAGTGTCAGGAATAAAAGTCAGGAGAACATACTCAAGTCACAAGGGGTGTGGTAGCTATGCAAATCTGTCAAGGCATTTTATAGAATACAGTACAAGAAGTTACCATAAGGAGACATACTAAAAGATCTCACAATCTGGCAATCACATTATGCCATCTGTTTCAGATAGACTCTGGTTTGAGGGAAAATATTCAGATGTGTGTGCAGGCATATTTCGCAGAATACACCCATTTGCCAGTGTAAACAACATACATCTTGTCTTTGTGAACAAGCTTGACTTTCACAGCTTGACTGCCTTATCTTAGAGAAATTTATATATTTTACTTTGCCTGACAGTGATGTTCAACTCATAGCAGCAGTCCCATGAGTTCCAATAGCCCTTTTATTGTTTCATGCATTGTTTTTGCACATATACAAAAGAGTAATCAGATATTTCTTTGATGGTAATATTAGTTTTTTTAGGTCAATGTCTTTGATAGCAACATTATTTCCAGATAAAACATATGACAAAGCAAGCATCTCCAATCCTGTTTATCACCTCAGTTAACCCAGGATGTATGCTGTAATCTTGTTTTGTGACTATCACCCTCTTTGTTTTAGTTTCTTCACCCAAGCAAGTGAGGGTCTTGTATACTATTGCAAATGGTGGCCAGCCCCTTTTTTCAGGCATGATGATTTTCCATATTATCTTCAGCAAGCCTAGCATATGGACACCAAAAAACTGTAGATTGACAGACATTGATCAATAAGTAATTACAATCAGACTACTTGTACATCACTGCAAATGATGTTGTTCACCTACCATGTACACTAATAATGAACACAGACATTATCATCAGATAACAGTGAAAATGTTGATATAGAAACATTTTTGCCAATATATTGGTGATGGGTTTGCATGCTCACCTAGGGGCTCTAAGAAGGGCTGTGTGTGCATTTGGGTTCCCATTCACCTGATTCTCTAAGTGTTAGTCTAGGTGTTCAAACATTTTTTCACCTGTTGTTATAAGATAGCTAAAGGTCTCCTTGTTGTGTGACAAGTATACCCAATGGCAGGATAGATCTCCTTTAAACATGGTAATACCATACATGTCAGTGTTTCATTGTGAGCAAAGTTTCATGACTTGGTATTGTCAAATGTGTGCTCTGACACATATGAGACGGTTAAGAACCTCTGAATCTATAATATAGATCATGTTCATACCCTTGAAGTAACGTATATGAGACTTCATGATTCCATAGTAACCAAGGTCCAATAGCTCAGTGGTAGAGCGCCCAGTGCATCTCTGGTAGGTCCCGGGTTCAAACCCTGGTTGTGCCGATCTTTTCATGCAGGTGTTGTGCAGTCAAAATTCTGACAGGTATGGCGTCTAGCCATTTTTTAATTTTTCCTTTTCACAGGCTTGAACCCACGACCTCTGTACTATACGCTCGAACTGTCATAATGTGCTCTGCCACAGTCCCCCGGTTGGCCTAGGATGATCCCCCGGTGGCAGGAGCCACAACACCATGTGACCACATGGTTGTATCAATTGCGGAGCAATCGGACTGGAGCAGAGCTCCGGCCACACTTCTTTTGTTCCATTTGTTCCTGTGGTCAAGTGGCCCTTGTTCTCCTTTTGGACTGCTTTGTTCTTTCTTCCATTGTTCTGCCGTGGGAATGCTTTCCCCTGCTCATGTATATAAGGAGCTGCTGTAGCGACCTGTAATAATACTTCTGTGACCCACTTCGACTTCAGCCCCACTTGTGGCATTCAGTCCTTCAGTGCTAGTCTTGTGCAACTGCTCTCTG
>NW_020170215.1:0-2328 GCF_002117355.1 Postia placenta MAD-698-R-SB12 | reverse complement strand
TCGTTTGTAGCCAGATGAAAGTTCAGGGAGTCGCTCCTTGAGCGGCATGTCCCTCACTGCCAGGGGTTCCTGTTTCTCGTACTTGGTGATCATCGGCGTTCCAGATAAGTAGGAAATGATGAACTCATCATCGTCGATGTCCTCCGCTTGTTCCTCGATGGACGCAATACCCGTTGACCCAAACCCATCCTCCCCGCGTTCTGTTTCGTCGATGCAGTCGGTTAGCGTTACTGGTGGAGTGCTCATCCTTTCAAGGATGAGCTGGGCAACTCGGTCGCCAGCTTTGACGGTGAATGGGAGGTTTGAGTTATTGACCAGCAGGACTGAGACCTTGCCTCGGTAATCGGAGTCGATTACTCCTGCAGCGACATCGATTTCTTTTAGCGCTAGACCAGACCGAGGTGCGATTCTTCCGTAGTGTCCTTTGGGGATAGCCATGATAAGATCGGTGCCAACCAGGCCTCGTCGTCGGGCAGGGATGATGAGTTGATGCGCAGCAGAGATGTCATATCCTGCTGTGCCGCTAGTCTTTCGTTCGGGAAGGGTTGCGTGCTCCGAGGTGGAGATGACAACGAATTCGTCCTCCGTTGGTTCTGGGAGTGGGGTAGTTACGGCCTTCTTCAGTTCTAGCCGAGCCACTCGCCTTTGGTACAGGTCCATCTTCCAGGCCCTGGTCTCGTCTTTCGTCCACCGGTGGTTTAGCTCAACTCGTCCGGTTTTCCAGTCTATCTTGGGGTTTTCGAGCTTGAGCCAGGTATGGCCGAAGATGATGTCTTCTTTGCCGATGCTGGCGACGTAGGCTTTGACAAATCGGGGTTCTCCGCTTATTTTGTAAGATAAGAGGGCTCTTCGCGTGATGAGTGCTTCCTTGTTCGGAGTTCCATCCACGTTGAAGACGGGGATGGGTCGGGGAAGGGTCTCTGTCCGAAGTCGATGCTCTCGGACGAATCTCGGGCTGATGAAGATTCCTGTTGCGCCGCTATCGATGAAAGCGCGCGCCTCGACGTCTTTTCGTCCCACAGTAATCGGAATGTGCAGAGCGCGTTCATTTCGGACTACTAAAATTACACGGGACAGTGAAACGGATACGGGCAGTGGTTGCGTCGGCTCACCCTGCCCCTTCAAAAATCCTCCATCGTGAGTTCTTCGTACAGCTCCCGCTTTTCGTCAGCGGAGAGTGTCTTGATTCTGGCACGGAAGTCGTCCTTCCCAGAGCCTCCCTGGTTCGGCCTTCCACCCCCTTGTCGTGCGGCCGCTTTCTTGCGGCAATCCTTGGCGCTGTGGCCCTTGATGTGGCAGTAGAAGCACAGGTTTCCGTCCCTGTGGAGCTTCCGGTCGGCCTCATTGAGAACGGCTCCTAGTTTCCACTTCCTTCCTCCCAATGTGGAGGCAAAGGTTGCCGCGACTGTAGTGGCATCGATATCCATTGGCTCGCCGTAGTCCCTGGTGTCTGTGACGGTGAGGGCCCCTTGTTCGGCGGCGTCGGCATTTCGGACTTCGTCGTACCAGGCTTTCATGGTGTTGGGTCGGTCTCTAGCGACCCTAGTTGCGAGAGAGACGTAGAGCTCCTTCGGAAGTCCTTTGACGAAGTTGGCGTGGAGAGTGTGGTAGTCATTCTCAGTGCAGTTGACGCCATTGACTTCGGCGTCCTTGAGCTGGGCTTTTGATGCTAGCTGCTCAAAGCGGGTGACGTAGTTTCCGAGGGAGAGCGCCGTCTTCTTGTTCTTCTGTCGTTCGGGCAGCTTCATCAGGATTTGGTGCGCCTTGATTCGCGTTCCGTGCTCGGGAAACGCTTCCTCAAGGGCAGTGGCGAAGGCTGCCCAATCGGGATAGACCTGGACTCCCCCTGCCGACTTCTCGTAGTATGCGTCTGCCCATGTCTTCCCTAGGTCCTTCCTCATCAACGCTACAGTGAAGGCGATCTTTGCTTCATCGCTAAGTCTGGTGTTGTTGGTTGCGACGAAGTAGGAGAGGATGCATTGGATGAAGCGTCTGAGGTCCTCCGCCTTTCCACTGAAAGGTTCGGGAGCGGGGATGTCAAGGCGAAGGGGTCGGTTGGCAGTTGATTGTTGGGATTGGTATGCTGCGAGGGCGACAGCGATGCGCTGATCGATGTCTGCTTGAGTGAACGTTGCCATAGGGACTTCAACCGGTGCGTTGGTTGGTGCAGGTGGAGCTGGTGGTAGTTCTGGAGCCTCGATGGGAACGTACTGAACGTCCGGGAGCTCGAACGGTTGTTCGTTAACAGGTGACTGTAGGTTCTCTGTTGTTTGTGCTGGTTCGACGTTGATTCGTAGGATGGCGAATACGTCTTCTGGGTGAGCGGGA
>NW_020170214.1:0-2336 GCF_002117355.1 Postia placenta MAD-698-R-SB12 | reverse complement strand
AAATTGTCGCAATGCCCTGAAACGTGCAGTGTCAGGAGAACTGGCCGGATGGAATGGAGCAAGCAGCGACTGCATGTGATACGGGGGTCAGGCCCATGGCGTGCAGGCATTTGCTGAAACCCAAATGGTTGGTCATAGGCACCCGCCGGAGCAAGGTGCTCCCAGACTTCGAACCCAAAGAAGATTCGGTGGAAGTAGAATGGAATGAGGCTGACTTGATCGAAGCCTGGGAGCAGGGTATCACGCTTCCCGGCGCCCCTCAGCTGTTCATCGCAGCGGGGCACACGTATTCCCAGCTGTTCGCTGAGGAAGAGATCAAGAAGAAGGTCGTCAAAACTGCCGAGGAGTCGGTACCCAAACAGTACCACGAGTTTCTGAAGGTCTTCTCGAAGGAAGCATCAGAACGGCTACCCGAAAGGAAGCC
Organism: Postia placenta MAD-698-R-SB12; assembly: GCF_002117355.1. Classification (NCBI taxonomy): domain Eukaryota; kingdom Fungi; phylum Basidiomycota; class Agaricomycetes; order Polyporales; family Adustoporiaceae; genus Rhodonia; species Rhodonia placenta. Next base: position 1,912 of record NW_020170214.1, on the reverse strand, counting down.
GTACAATCACACGATCAAACTCGTGCCTGGCTACTCCATGTTCCATTCAAAGGTATACCCATTGTCGAGCAACGAGCAGGAGGAACTGGACAAGTTCCTAAAGGAGCAGTTAGCGAAGGGCTACATACGGGAGTCGAAGTCGCCAATCTCATCCCCCTTTTTCTTCATCAAAAAGAAGGAAGGGACGCTTCGACCCGTACAGGACTACCGCCGATTGAATGCGATCATGGTCAAAAACCGCTACCCCTTGCCGTTGATCGCCGAAATGGTGGATAAGCTCCACGGCGCTACGTTCTTCACGAAGTTCGATGTCCGATGGGGATACAACAATGTCCGGATCAAAGCCGGTGACGAGTGGAAGGCGGCCTTTGTGACTAACCAGGGGCTGTACAAACCCCTGGTCATGTTTTTCGGTCTCACCAACTCCCCCGCAACCTTCCAGGCGATGATGAACAAGATCTTCCACGATCTCATCATCGGTGGCAAGATCCTTGTGTACTTGGATGACATACTCGTCTTCTCCACCAATAAGGAGGAGCATGAAAAGGTCACACGCGAGGTTCTACACCGCCTTCAGGATAACGATCTGTTCCTGAAGCCTGAGAAGTGCGAATGGGATGTTCCCAAGGTCGACTACGTCGGCTACATGTTCGGTGGCGATGAGGTGGCAATGGATCCCGCGAAGCTGAAGGGAATTGATGAGTGGCCGGTACCCCGGAACAAAAAGGACGTCCAGAAGTTCCGGGGGTTCTCCAATTTCTACCGCCGCTTCATCAAAGACTTCGCTAAAATCTCGCGACCACTCGACCGGCTCACAGGGAATGACCCATGGCATTGGGGCGAAGAGGAGCAGCATGCCTTCGACGAGCTCAAGCGGCTCTTCGCGACGACTCCAGTCTTAGTGCTGTACGACCCTAATCGGGAAACACGCATTGAGGTTGATGCCTCGGGCTACGCTACTGGTGGCGTGTTGATGCAGAAGCAGGATGACGGCAAATGGCATCCCATCGCCTTCAGATCCCATGCAATGGATCCGGCCCAGTGGAACTACGAGATCTACGATAAGGAGATGCTCGCAATCATTGAGGCACTAGACGATTGGCGCCACTATCTCAAGGGGTTGCCCAATCAGTTCGAGATCGTAACCGATCATAAGAACCTCGAATACTGGCGCACGTCCCAGCACCTCACGCGTCGTCAAGCGCGATGGTCACTGTTCCTGGCCCGCTTCGACTTCCGCATCACGCACAAGGCCGGAACGTCGAATGGAAAGGCTGATGCCCTGTCGCGACAATCAGACCATCAGATCGGCGATGAGGACGATAACACTGATCAGGTGGTTCTCAAGCCAGAGCGCTTCCGCATCGCCTCCGCCAGACGCGGCCATGCCTCGGTGACAGCCGATCAGTCGCTTCTGAAGCGCATTCGGGAGTGTTCGGAGAAGGATCGGGAGGTGGCCGAGGCACTTGAAAAGGTGCAGGACCTCGGGCCGCCCCGGCTTCAAAGGGGCTTTGAGGAGTGGAATGCCGAAGAAGGGCTCCTGCTGTTCCGCGGGTGTGTGTACGTCCCAAAGAACGCAGAGCTCCGGCGGGATATAGTCAAGATCCACCACGACTCACCGATCGCCGGTCATGGCGGTCGGGCCAAGACCCTTGAGCTCGTGTCGCAGAATTTCTGGTGGCCAGGAATGTCCAAATTCGTCAACGAGTACGTAAGCACCTGCGACGTGTGCAACTGTACCAAGACATTCCCCGCTAAGCCCCAGGGTCCGCTGAAGCCGAATGAGATCCCCGAGCGCCCGTGGCAGATCGTCACGACCGATATGATCGTCGGCTTAGCCAAAGTCTGATGGATTCGACTCGATCCTGGTCACCGCCGACCGCTTTACCAAGCAGGTCCACTCTTGGCCTGT
>NW_020170213.1:0-2338 GCF_002117355.1 Postia placenta MAD-698-R-SB12 | reverse complement strand
GTCATCCTAGGTACACAAGGATCTTGCCGCCGACGATGAGATCGTGGAAGATCTCGTTCATCATGGCCTGGAAGGTCGCGGGGGAATTAGTGAGGCCAAAGAACATTACCAGGGGTTCGTACAGTCCCCGGTTAGTTACAAAGGCCGCCTTCCACTCGTCACCGGCTTTGATCCGGACGTTGTTGTATCCCCATCGGACATCGAACTTGGTGAAGAGCGTAGCGCCGCGGAGCTTATCCACCATTTCGGCGATCAACGGCAAGGGATAACGATTTTTGACCGTGATCGCGTTCAATCGGCGGTAGTCCTGTACGGGTCGAAGTGTCCCTTCCTTCTTTTTGATGAAGAAAAAGGGGGATGAGATTGGCGACTTCGACTCCTGTATGTAGCCCTTCGCTAACTGCTCCTTTAGGAACTTGTCCAGTTCCTCCTGCTCGTTGCTCGACAATGGGTATACCTTTGAATGGAACGTGGAGTAGCCGGGCACGAGTTCGATCGCATGATTGTACGGCTTTCTTTCGGGTAGCCGTTCTGATGCTTCCTTCGAGAAGACCTTCAGGAACTCGTGGTACTGTTTGGGTACCGACTCCTCAGCGGTCTTAACGACCTTCTTCTTGATCTCTTCCTCGGCGAACAGCTGGGAATACGTGTGCCCTGCTGCGACGAACAGCTGAGGGGCGCCGGGAAGCGTGATACCCTTCTCCCAGGCTTCGATCAAGTCAGTCTCATCCCATTCCACTTCCGCCGAATCTTCTTCGGGTTCGAGGTCCGGGAGCACCTTGCTCCGGCAGGCACCTATAACTGACTGTTTGGACTTCGGCGAACGCCTGCGCGCCGTGGGCCTGACCCCCGTATCACGCGCAGTCGCTGCTTGCTCCATTCGTCCAGCCCTCCTGGCGCTACACGTTTCAGGGCATCGCGATAATTTGAGGGAGCCCTTCTCCCAATCTATTTCGGGGTTGTGCTCGCGTAGCCAATCCAACCTGACGATCACGTCCTCTGGACCGATGTCCGTGACCGTAAACACCGTCTTCTCGACGTGTTCTCCTATGTGCATCTGTAGCACTGCTACTTCTGAGATGCTTCCATCCTTATTCAGGGTGCCGTCGATATTGTAGAGCGGAATCGGCTCTTTTAGCTTCCGCGTCTGCACCTTATTCTCTTCAATGAATCGCTTGTTGATGAACTTCGTGGTGGCTCCGCTGTCCACCATAGCGATTATGTCTTTGTGCCATCTTTTCCCTTGAAGTCGTACTGGGATGTGAAAATGTTGGGACCCCTGGTCCAATTCGTACACCATCGCAGTAGACAATACATTATACTTGTTACAAGATGATATTCGCGGCCCGACGCGTGCGGCACGAAGCGCGGACCGGATCAAAAACCCTCCTCCTTCATCGCCCGATAATGCTCGAGCTCCTCGCGCATCGACTTCACCTGTGCCATTAAGTCCGCCAGCTCCGATTGCTCGGATTTCGCTGAAGCGGCACTTATACTTGCCGAGGGTGTTGTCATGACGGGGGCGCTTGTCGCAGCCTGGGTGGATCCCGAGGCAACCGTAGCTCGTGCGTCGGCGCGTTTTGTGTAAGGTTTGTCCTTACAATTGGGGCACTCGAAGCGTCGGTACCCTTGCTTCCCACAGCCGAAGCATGTGCCGGGGAAGTTTCCTTTTCCGACGGCCGCATTGATGCTGGCCGAAGCTGCGTGTGACGAGGGTGCACCACCACGTGCCCCTCCGCGTCCTCGACCCCGTGCCAAGAAGAAGCTGTTTAGCTCGGGCCGACGAGCCCGGCTAACATCGAGGATTTGCTCGACCTCGGTGGCGCGCTTGTCAGCGGCTTGCCACGTGGCAAAGGTTTCGAGCTCGAGTTTGCGATAGACGCGGGAGGGGATGCCGCTCAGGTACTTGTCGCGTAGTTCCAGGTTCCCATACCCGGAACGGTCCACCGGACCCTTGAACAGCACGGAGAATTCTGCGGCGGTGCGCTTCTCGCGCATGGTTTTGTCGGAGCAGAGCTTGGTAAGCTCCACCTGTGCCGCAGCGGCGTCGTCGAGATTGCCAAAACGGGCCTTGAATGCCTGAAGGAAGGCTTTTTCGTCGACGAAGGGGGTTGTCGCTCCCTGGATCCCGATTTGGACGGAGGCAAGCTGGGAGAAGATGGGGGTGGCCCAAGCTCGCGCGTCACCATCGAGGAGACTGAGGGCAACCTGGATCTTCAGCTCGGGGGAAGAGAGGGCCGTGTTGATCGTCCAGTAGATGAGCAACTGCGAGATGAAGCGGTTGCATTCGATCACCGACTTCCCATCGTATCGGAGCGGGAGGAGGAGCTTCAACGTC
>NW_020170212.1:0-2338 GCF_002117355.1 Postia placenta MAD-698-R-SB12 | reverse complement strand
ACGTCGGTGGGATTACTGAGAAGGAGCGTCAGCAAGGTGCTGTCGCCGACGTGGGTGTGCTTAGGGGTGTAGATTGAGAGCCTTTCCCGCCTTCGGTCGAGGGGGCGTTGAACTGGTCGAGGAACGAGAGGGTGGAAGACATGTTGGTGCGAGTGGGGATGTAGCGACTGGGTAGAGCTGCTATCGATTCAGCTCAAGTCCTTCCTGTTCTTATACTCTGCCAACACTTCGTCAGCCGTCCCAGTCAGGTTTGCTTCGGGCTCCCATGAGTCATCGGCTGTTGAGTAACCCTTCCACCTGACGCAATATTCGCGGCGTCGCATCCTCTTGTTCTCTCGATGTCCGATGATGGCTTCGACTTCGTAGTTATCTTCGCCCTCGATAAGGTCAGGAGGTGGCCTCATGTAGTTCGGACCATGGATCTCCGTTTCCGAGTAGGGAGATAGAAGCCATTCGTGGAAAACGGGGTGGACTCGCCAGGTGCTAGGGAGGTCTAGCTTGTACGCGACCGTTCCGATCTTGTCTAGGACTTTGAACGGCCCTTCTCGCCTCGGGGCTAGTTTCCTGGACGGGTACGGCAGCTTCAAGTTCCGGGAGTCTAGCCATACCAGCTGACCTTTATGGAAGGAACCCCCCTTCCTTTTTACTCTCTTGGCCAGGACGTTCTGGGCCATCTCCATTGCCGCATGTGCTTCCTCACGGATGTTTTGCAAGTCCTTGAGGCGATAAGCTGCTTGCGGCGTGTTTGATTCGGGGTGCGCGGTGGGTATTCCGCGAGGTTCATATCCCATCATGAGTTTGAATGGGGACGTCTTCGTCGTGGAATGCTCGCGGGAGTTGTGAGCAAATTGCGCAGTGTGAAGATGGTCAGCCCACTTATCCGGATCATTGGCAGTGAAGCAGTGGAGGTAGATCTCCAGTTCTTGGTTTACTCGTTCTGTCTCGCTGTCAGTTTGCGGATGGAATGCCGTACTCATGGCTGATTGAACCCCAGTCATTTTGCAAAGTTCTTGGAAGACTTTGGACGCGAATTGCGGTCCTCGGTCACTGATGATCTTGTCTGGGAGTCCAAACCACTTGTAGACCTCTCGGTACATTGCGTCTGCCGTCCCAAGAGCATCAATTGTTTTGTTGCATGGGATGAAAATTACCCCCTTCATAAGGTTGTGGTCCACTACAACCAGAATTGAATCGAAGCCGTTGGACGGTGGCAAGTCGGTGATGTAATCGCACGAGAATGTGCTGAAGGGCTTGGTATTTGCGCGGGGTCGAATGGGGGTGATGGGTGGTCGGGCTGGATGTGTGTTAACCTTCATTTGCTGGCAGATGCCACAGCCGTTAACATAGCGAGCGACAAACTGGGCCATGCTCGGCCACCAGTAGTCACAGCGCAAGCCGAGGAGGGTTTTCTGAACACTGGGGTGTCCTGCAGAGGGGAGGTCGTGATAGTGGGAGACAAGACGTTTGCGAAGAGACTCATCTGGGGGTACATAGACCCGATCCTGGTATAGGAGGAGGTCATCATCGATGGACCAGTCTGTTCCAGTGCGTGGTGTTCCTCCAGTGCGCGCCGCAGTGAGGCCTTCCTTCATTATTGGGTCGTCCTTAAAGGAAAGGATGGTGTCGCGGGTGTCGATGTCGATGGCAGCGACCCATACTTCCGGTGGAAGCATAACAACGTCGGTGTTGTCATTAGAGCCGTCGTCATGGTCGGGTCGGCGGGAGAGAGCGTCGCTCTGGACCATTTGGGTACCAGGAACGTGTACCAGGCGGAAGTCAAACTCGGTCAGTTTACTCGCCCAGCGTGCTTGTCGTCGGTTCATGTCTTTGGCTTGTTTCCAATATGTGAGGTTCTTGTGGTCGCTGAGGATCGTTACTGGGTATGGGCTGCCGATGAGGTAGTGCTTCCACTCATCTAGTGCGCGGATGACCGCATATAGCTCCCTGTCGTAGATGTCGTAGTTTCTCTCTGCTGCATTGAAGCTTTGAGAGAGGTATCCGCAAGGATGCCAGTCGCCGTTGTCGTCGCGCTGGCGTAGTACTGCTCCGGTTGCAAACTTGGAAGCGTCGGTTTCGATAGCGAAGGGTCGATCGGGATCCGGCATGCGTAGTACCGGTTCTTCTAGGAATGCCTTCTTGAGAGTTTCGAAGGCTTTCTGTTGGTCAGATCCCCAGGTCCAGGCGACATCCTTCCGGGTGAGAGCGACCAGCGGTTGCGCTTTGTCCGAGAAGCCTTTGATAAACCGGCGGTAAAAGTTTCCAAATCCAACGAAGGCGCGTACTTGCCTGAGGTTGGACGGCACCGGCCAATCTGCAATGCCGGCTAGTTGACGGGTCC
>NW_020170211.1:0-2343 GCF_002117355.1 Postia placenta MAD-698-R-SB12 | reverse complement strand
TACTATGGCAGCCGCGATGGTGACGTCGATATACGTTGACCTCGCGGAGCAGTTATTCGGGCGGGACGCGCTGCTGACTGACACGGTGGTCAAATCAGAGGTGATCACGTTCTTCAATGCTCTTCTGTACGCGACGTGGCGGCGATGGACGATGGTGGTTTCCAGACAGAAGGCACAATTGGCAAGCAAGCTGGACGCTGTGCATACCAGATGGTTCGGTGAGTGTTAGATTACTGTGTCTATGTGTATACTTGACATCCTGAACAGAATTATCGGCCAACGAGGAGAACGTCACCGTGTTTCGTCTCACTCAATTCTTCCAGACGGTAACCCGCGTCTTAGAGCTGACTGAGGCGCTCAGCGACAAGACAGCGGAAGCTGAAATGAACGTCCTCAAGTCGGATCTGCAGAGTATGCTGAATCTCATATCTAGCGGGCCGGACAGTTCAGGCGAGACGAAACGTAAGTTCTGCTGTTGTTCGCTTGCGACATGCGCTGACGTATTGCACCAGCACTACCGAAGAGTATCCGCACCGCTTTGTTGAAGCTGGCGTCGCAACCGCAGGTCGAAAGCGTCCGCGCGCAAATCATGGCCATTATCAACGAGGAGCAGCCTGAAGTCGTCGCCCTCGATTTCGAATCGTTGCCGGAAGGTACATGGAAAGAGGGCACGGAAGAGTACGCTACCCTCACCCTGGACAAGGCTTGGGAACACCTTGGCCTCGGGAGCATCAAGAGGATCCCGGGATTTGCGGAAAAGCTGGATCTGAACGACACATACGACCCATGGTCAATTGAAGGACTGGAGGTCTTGAGGAGTGAAGAGGCTGTTCCACTTGAGCTCAAGTGGCATCAGGTCATCGGCGTCATCAAGCTCGTGGACAATCTGCTGGCAGGGAAGCCGGTCCTTCTCATGGACGAAGTCGGGATCGGGAAGACCATGCAGGCCGTCGCCTTCTGCCTGTACTACGATTACATGCGGCAATACTTCGACGAACATGGCCATTTCCCGGGGAAATGGCGTAAGTGTTTACGCCTTCATGCGGGACTCACAACACTAAACTGCTTCCAGGAGATGTGAAATACAAGGGGGGGGAGTCAAACCTTCCAGACCTCCCCATGGTGATATGCATGCCAGCGGCCCTCCATCCCCAATGGCAGACAGAGATTCGACGGTACGTACAGCAGGGATGGGTGGATCTCCTCCCTTACACAGGGACGCACAAGTCGCGGTCCAAGTGGTGGGACGACGTGTATGCGAAGTCGCATCACTCGCCCTCGCGTCGTATTATTTTGGCGACGCATACGGTGAGTTTATTATAGGCTCATATTGGTGCGCCTACTTACATAGCCATAGGCCATGAGCTCAGACAGTGAAGTGGCGTTTCGCCTTGCCGATAAGAAGATGCGGGACGCGCGGAAACACGGAGACGTGCGCGAGAAGGGCAGATATCGCGCAAGCACCCTGTACGGGCACAAATTCGGAGTTTTCGCGCTGGATGAGTCGCACGTCGTGCGAACCTTGAACACGATATACACAGCGGCGCGCCAGCTCCGTATCCAGAGCGAGACGATGGTGGCGTTGACGGCGACGCCAGTGATGACGAAGGCCACGGTAAGCCGTCATTTTGGCTTTAGGTACCTCAATGACTGAGTTCACCGTAGGACTTGTGGTTCATCGGGTGCATGCTCGGCATCCCTGCGTTCGATGAACCACAACATGACAAGGAGCTTTACCAGTGGCGTTCCCAACTCGCGACGGCTATGCGCAACGATCGCGCCAGTGCGAAACACAGCGGCAGCGCGATGAAAGTGGTGACTCGCGTCGTCCATGGCTTGAGCGTCGAGGACGACGCCCTGGAGAACGGCTTCTCGAAGGTTGTCGACGCCATGATGGTGGACGTTCGCGCAAAATACGACGGTTATGTTGTACGCCGCACGCTCGGTTCCCTCGACTGGGAGGGCAAGGCGATTTCGGGCCTTCCCCCTTACGCGGAACACATCCTTATGCTCAAGTTGACCGGCGAAGAGTACAAGAACCTGGACACGATCGCTAACGAGGCCGCGGAACTCAACCCAGGCGGTTCTATCGCCTACAACAGCGGAAAGGTGAGTCGTATTTTATTGTAGACTGCTGCAAACCGCGCGTGCGTCCTGGACGCACGCGCGTGTGGGGCCACGTCTAGCCCACCACCCTGGAGGCAGGATGTGGGCTGAAGACGCCGGCACACCGCGCGTGCGTCTTGGACGCACGCCCGCGTGGGGCCACGCAGGATGTGGGCTGAAGACGCCGGCACACCACGCGTGCGTCTTGGACGCACGCCCGCGCGGGGCCACGTCTAG
>NW_020170210.1:0-2344 GCF_002117355.1 Postia placenta MAD-698-R-SB12 | reverse complement strand
GATAAGGAGATGCTCGCGATCATTGAGGCGCTAGACGATTGGCGCCACTATCTCGAGGGGTTACCCAATCAGTTCGAGATCGTGACCGATCATAAGAACCTCGAGTACTGGCGTACATCCCAGCACCTCACGCGCCGTCAAGCGCGATGGTCGCTGTTCCTAGCTCGCTTCGACTTCCGCATCACGCACAAGGCCGGGACGTCCAATGGAAAGGCTGATGCCCTGTCGCGTCGATCAGACCACCAGATCGGCGATGAGGACGATAACACCGATCAGGTGGTTCTCAAGCCAGAGCGCTTCCGCATCGCCTCCGCTAGGCGCGGTCACGCCTCGGTGACGGCCGATCAGTCGCTTCTGAAGCGCATCAGGGAATGTTCGGAGAAGGATCGGGAGGTGGCCGAGGCCCTTGAAAAGGTGCAAGACCTCGGACCGCCCCGGCTGCAAAGGGGTTTTGAGGAGTGGAATGCCGAACAAGGGCTCCTGCTGTTCCGCGGGTGCGTGTACGTCCCAAAGAATGCGGAGCTCCGGCGGGATATTGTCAAAATCCACCACGACTCGCCGATCGCCGGTCATGGCGGTCGTGCCAAAACCCTGGAGCTCGTGTCGCGGAACTACTGGTGGCCTGGAATGTCCAAGTTTGTCAATGAGTACGTAAGCACCTGCGACGTGTGCAACCGTACCAAGACATTCCCAGCCAAGCCCCAGGGTCCGCTGAAGCCGAATGAGATCCCCGAGTGCCCGTGGCAGATCATCACGACCGATATGATCGTCGGCTTGCCGAAGTCTGATGGATTCGACTCGATCCTGGTCACCGCTGACCGCTTTACCAAGCAGGTCCACTTCTCAGCCTGTCATGAGACCTTGACGGCAGAAGGTGCGGCAGACCTGTACATCCGCGACGTATTCAAGCATCATGGGGCCCCGGCCAAGGTCATATCAGACCGAGGTCCCCAGTTTGCCTCGAAGTATCTCCATGCGGTGTACAAGGGACTTGGGATCGAGCCGGCGCTGTTCACAGCGTTCCACCCCCAGACAGATGGCCAGACTGAGCGCTGGAATCAGGAGATCGAGCAGTACCTGCGTGCTTTCACAAGCCACAGGCAGGATGATTGGGCAAAGCAGTTGCCGCTCGCGGAATTCGCACTGAACAACCGAGTTCACTCCGCGACCGGGCACTCCCCTTTCTTCCTGCATCAGGGGTACCATCCTGAGATCCAAGTGCGGATCAATCCGATGTCTGCGATGCCTGCGGCCGCTGATCGGCTCAAGATCCTGAAGGAGATTCGCGACGATACGCGCTCTGCGCTCGAGCTGTCGGCCGAGCGCATGAAGGTGTACTACGACAAGCACGTGCAGGAGGCACCGGTCTTTGCACCGGGGGACAAGGTCTGGCTTGACGCTCGGAACCTTAAGCTGAAACAGCCGAGCAAGAAGCTCAGTCCCAAGCGCCTCGGACCTTATGCCGTGCGGCGAAAGCTCGGAGACCTGGATTACGAATTAATCCTGTCAAAGTCGGTGCCGGTACACCCGGTGTTCCATGTCTCCTTGCTTAGCAAGTACACGCGTAGCGATATCCCGGGCCGGGAGCCGGAGGAGCCGCCTGCGATCGAGGTTGAGGGCGACGAGGAGTACGAGGTTGAGCGGATCAAAGACTCGAGGATCTTCCGGCGTCAATTGCAGTACCTCGTCAAGTGGAAGGGTTATGACGATTCGCATACGTCATGGGAACCGGCGCGCAACGTTGCCAATGCGCCAGCCCTCATAGCCGACTTCCACCGGAAGAACCCGAATGCCCCTCGTCGACTCAACGCTGCTACCTTTGGTGGTCTCAACTTTCAGCCAATGCCTTCGCCGCTGACTGAAGCACAGTGCCGCTCCGGGTGGGAGATGGGCAAGGGCGCCTCGCATGAGGTCATGCGCCGTTGAGGGGGGGGTAATGTCACGACTTGGTACGGCGTCCAGCCGTTTTTTAATTTTTTTCCTTTTCGCGGGCTCGAACCCGCGACCTCTGTACTACCTGCCTGATATGGACGCGTCACTATCTACTGTACGATTAGATTAGATGGGGCAGCAGCGCACGGCACAGCTCGGGCCCCGCTGACACAGCCGCTCTGACTCACCGGCCCCCGGGGCCGCGTCGGCATGCTGCGCACAGACCAGCTGCGCACGGACCAACGTGCACAGCCTGCCCTAATCTCCCCATGTATATAAGCCGGCCTCTGCTGCCCTAGGGACCTCAGTTTCGACCTCTTGTCCCTAGGTCAGTAAGCTCCTGTATTCTCTCATTTACCTTACACTAACTAATACATTTTCTTGTCCCTAGCCTTAGGTTTGAGCACTGCTC
>NW_020170209.1:0-2344 GCF_002117355.1 Postia placenta MAD-698-R-SB12 | reverse complement strand
TTGAAGTCGGACTGGAATGTGAAAGTGCTGGGACCCCTGGTCCAACTCATACACCATTGCAGTCGACAATACATTATAACGATTACATGATATACCCGGCCCGACGCGTGCGGCACGAAGCGCGGACCGGATCAAAAACCCTCCTCCTTCATCGCCCGATAGTGCTCGAGCTCCTCGCGCATCGACTTCACCTGTGCCATTAAGTCCGCCAGCTCCAATTGCTCGGATTTCGCTGAAGCGGCACTTATACTTGCCGAGGGTGATGTCGTGACGGGGGCGCTTGTCGCAGCCTGGGTGGAGCCCGAGGCAACCGTAGCCCGCGCGTCGGCGCGTTTTGTGTAAGGCTTATCCTTACAATTGGGGCACTCGAAGCGTCGGTACCCTTGCTTCCCACAGCCAAAGCATGTGCCGGGGAAGTTGCCTTTTCCGACGGCCGCATTGATGCTGGCCGAAGCTGCGTGTGTTGATGGTGCACCACCACGTGCCCCACCGCGTCCTCGACCTCGTGCCGAGAAGAAGTTGTTCAGCTCGGGCCGACGGGCCCGGCTGATGTCGAGGATCTGCTCGACCTCAGTGGCGCGCTTGTCAGCGTCTTGCCACGTGGTGAAAGTCTCGAGCTCGATCTTTCGGTAGACGCGGGAGGGGATGCCGCTCAGGTACTTGTCGCGTAGCTCCAGGTCCCCATACCCAGAGCGGTCCGCCGGACCCTTGAACAGCGCGGAGAACTCCGCAGCGGTGCGTTTTTCACGGGCCGACTTGTCCGCGCAGAGCTTCGCCAGCTCTACTTGTGCTGCCGCCTCGTCGTCGAGATTTCCGAAGTGGGCCTTGAAGGTGGCGGCAAAGGCCGCTTCATTTGCAAACGGGGTCGTGGCCCCTTGCACACCCACCTGCACCAATGCGAGCTGGGCAAAGTAGGGAGTGGCCCAGGCGCGGGCATCTCCATCGAGCAGACTAAGCGCGACCTGCACCTTGAGTTCGATGGTGGTCAACGACGTGTTGACCATCCAGTAGATGCGTAGCTGCGACAAGAACCTGTCGCAGTCGATGACGGTTTTGCCATCGTATCGGAGGGGCAGGAGGAGTTTCAATGTCTCCTTGTCGAGGACGGCTGCAGGGGGGGACGACATTATCGGCGACGAGGGGGACGAAGGACTGCCCGCGGACGGAGGCGACTGTTGTGACTGTCCGCCGGGCGAACTTCTCGAGGAACGAGTGCTTGAGCGGCCTCGCGGCGGCGACGGCGGTGAAGCCGGTTGAGGAAGCCCGGAGGCGGGGTGACGTAGGACAGGGACTGAAGTCGAGGCGGTGACCGCTGACGACGAGCTGGCCCAAGAATGCGGCGGAGTGTCGCGGGGCTCGGTCTTGGGAGGCCTTTCCAGCCGCGGCCCCAAGGAGGGCTGGGGGATCGCTTGAGGGGTCGCTGAAGGCTGTGCGACTGCCTCAGTTCCTCGAGGGAGATAGGGATCTCCTCGCGCTTGACCTGTACTGGCGACAGGTTGGGGGATGCGGGTGCCTGGCGAGGCAGGTCGGGATGGGACGGGAGTGACGTGGCGAGATGTAGATCTCGAGGTACCAGCGTACCGGAGTGTAGGGCCGCGGGGATGTTGGACCCGTCGGATTGGTACGAAGTGTCCTTCGTCAACAGTGATGGACCGTGGGGTGCGATTAGGGCACGGTTGTTGATCACAGATGAAGAAAGGAGCTTTGTCTCCGTCGCTTTTCGGGTCGTCACGAGAGACGTCGACCTGCTCCTGGGTGTTGAAGGCGTGCTCAAGTCGAGAGCAGTCGAAGAATTCGTCAGCCACGTTGATGGGGGGAGGAAGGGGAGGTGCGCGTGCTACGAAAGGCCGTGCTAGCTAGCTTACACCTACGGCGCCCAAGAAGACACTAAGGTTCGCAGTTCACGTGGGGCCCAGTACTGCTTTTGGCTAGTATGCAGCAGGAACCTAAGCCACGCGTCCGTGAGGACAAGTATCGCCCACTGAAGTGCAGATACCGAAGAGTTCGTCCCTTAAGTGGTGGCGATGTATCGTAGGCTATCTAAGTATCGTAGGGTATAGTAGGGGTGCGCACCACCCAACCTATGGGAGAGGAAAGATGAGTGTTTTTGGAACGCCGGCAGCGTTGAGGAGTTTCGACCTAATGTCGCGACTTAGGGTCGAGCGACAGGGGAAAACCAAACACTGGGGGCGTTCGACTTATCTTACCGAAGCGATGGTGAGCTAGGCTCAAACCTAAGGCTAGGGACAAGTAAGTTAGTATTGAATAAGTAGGTAAGTACAGGGGCTTACTGACCTAGGGACAAGAGGTCGAAACTGAGGTCCCTAGGGCAGCAGAGGCAGGT
>NW_020170208.1:0-2349 GCF_002117355.1 Postia placenta MAD-698-R-SB12 | reverse complement strand
AGACGAAGGAGGAAAGGGGTTTGCTCGCATTTTGCCTGCCAGACATGGCTCACAGACAGGATCAGGCTGCTGCTTCGAGCTGAGGGTAAGGCCAGTGACCAGTTCGTCTCTGACAAGCTTCTGGACGTCTGCATAGTTGTTGTGAGCAAGACGACGATGCCAGAGGTTGAGGTCGAGTGGCAGAGTGGCTGCAATGCGTGCTGAGGCCTCAACAAGGGGCTCAACTTCGCCATCCAAGTAGGCAGCATTGTTAGGGTCAATGGGTGCGACAAAGCGCAGTGTGCCAGACTGATAGAAAGCCATGGCATCGGACGAAATGGTGATGGAAAACCCTTTATTGCGTGCAAGATGAAGACAGGACAGGAGATTGCTTCGCAGATCAGGCACATGCAGCACCCTTGAGAACTCCACAGACCGCACAAATGCTCCCTTCACCCTGGGCCTGAAGACGAAGCAATCGGACCGAAGCAGAGCTCCGGCCAAACTTCTTTTGTTGCATTGTTCCTGTGGCCAAGTGGCCCTTGTTCTACTTTTGGACTCTATTGTTCTTTTCTCTATTGTTCTGCCGTGGGAATGCTTTCCCCTGCTCATGTATATAAAGGGCTGCTGTAGCGACCTGTAATATCACTTCTGTGACCCACTTCGACTTCAGCCCCACTTGTGGCATTCAGTCCTTCAGTGCTAGTCCTGTGCAACTGCTCCCTGCGTCGCCTATTGATAGGTTATGAGCCCCGCGCTCTAGCAGTCTACTACACACACTACTAGCGCGCCACAGAGTCAATCTCTTCGATTTTCGGACCACTTCTTGTCCCTACACTCTCACATCTTTCCCCTTTGCCACAATCTGCGCTTTCATCCTCTGCCACTCTATCTATGGCTACAATGTCGAACCACTCGTCCTCTCTCTCCTTCCCCAAGCTCAATGCCTCGAACTACAAGTCCTGGGCTGGGGACATGGCTGCCTGTCTGCGCTCTGCAGGCCTGTGGCGCCTTGTCTCTGGTGCCCACCTCAAGCCACAGGCTGCGGACCCCAAAGCCCCCACTGAAGCGGAGGCCACACTACTGGAGAAGTGGGAGGTGGAGGAGGCAAAGGCTGCTGGGTGGTTGTATCTCATGGTTGAAGCGGACCAAAAGGTGCATTTCTCCAACATTGACAGCGACCCTGTTGCAATGTGGGCGGCCCTCAAGGGTGTCCACCAGCGTCCTCATGCTGCTGGACGTTGGAATGCCTGGGAGGCCTTGTTGTCTATCAGGAAGAGCGATTCTGAGTCGCTTCAAGCGGTTATTAACCGCGTTGAAGACGCCATGCAGCAATGCAAGAATCTGCGCCCTGAAAAGTACACTCTGGACGAGCTTGACAGTGAACTCACTGTCATGGCTATGATCCTGGCCCTCCCTCGCGAGGATTTCGCCCTTCTGCGCACCCAGCTGCTCAATGGCGACCTCAAGAAGGCCACAGTCATCCAGGCCTTTGTCACTGAGGATGCCCAACGTCGCCATGACTCCACCATTGCCTCCCAGTCTGCCCTTGCAGTTGCCTCGTCGTCCTCTGGCCCCTGCGACTTTTGTGGCGCATCTGGCCACTCCCAGCCACAGTGCTACTCGTTCCAGAAGGCCCAGAAGCAGGCCAAGGAGCGATGTGCCACCAGAGGCAAAGGGAAGGCTGCCACTGCGCAGGAGAAGCCTGCAGAACCTGCCCAGGAATCCGCTGCAAATGCAAGTGCCCTCTCCTCACACTCCCTTGAGCCCTCTTCGCCCTCTACACCGCTCCAGCTTGATGCTGACTTCACCTGGAATGCAGACACAGGCGCCACTTCTCATATGACGCCTCACCGCCACTGGCTTCGCAATTACAAGCCACTGCGCTTGCCTGTGAAGTTGGCTGACAACAAGGTTGTCTATTCTGCTGGTGTGGGGTCGGTTGTCTTCAGGCCTAGGGTGAAGGGAGCATTTGTGCGGTCTGTGGAGTTCTCAAGGGTGCTGCATGTGCCTGATCTGCGAAGCAATCTCCTGTCCTGTCTTCATCTTGCACGCAATAAAGGGTTTTCCATCACCATTTCGTCCGATGCCATGGCTTTCTATCAGTCTGGCACACTGCGCTTTGTCGCACCCATTGACCCTAACAATGCTGCCTACTTGGATGGCGAAGTTGAGCCCCTTGTTGAGGCCTCAGCACGCATTGCAGCCACTCTGCCACTCGACCTCAACCTCTGGCATCGTCGTCTTGCTCACAACAACTATGCAGACGTCCAGAAGCTTGTCAGAGACGAACTGGTCACTGGCCTTACCCTCAGCTCGAAGCAGCAGCCTGATCCTGTCTGTGAGCCATGTCTGGCAGGCAAAATGCGA
>NW_020170207.1:0-2353 GCF_002117355.1 Postia placenta MAD-698-R-SB12 | reverse complement strand
CCCCACGTGAACTGCGAACCCTAGTGTCTTCTTGGGCGCCGTAGCGTAAGCTAGCATAGCACGGCCATTGTAGTACGCGCACCTCCCCGTCCTCCCCCCCATCCAACGTGGCTGCCTGCCAAGGCCAGATCCACGCATTCGACTCCCAGGACCTCATCGACGTCTACATCCCAGACGGCCCTGAGACAGTCCTCTATCGTTGCGAGCAGCAACCGTGCCCAAATCGGACACCCCGATCGATCGAGGAGGATTACCCTCGCTACAAAGCGATCCGACGAGCGCAACACCCGCTCGGACCCCGAAGCACCCTCGCATCTCGATCTGCCTCGCGGCACTCTCGCCCTGTCTCCCCTACCTCCCGCCTTCCCCAAACTGTCGCCGAGTCCAGTCAAACTCGAGGAGATCTCCCTCCAGACCCTGCGCCAGAGCCTGAGCCTGAGGAGGGTACAGGTGAAGAAGGAATCTCGGAGCCCGAGTCCGAGGATTCTACTGGGTCCGCCTCGCCGACAGCGCTCGCCCCCGCGTCAGCAGTCCCTGACGTACGTGACCCCCCCACCGAACTTCCTTCGGCGCCTTCACCGCTGACTCCACCGAGAGGCCGCTCGAGCACTCGCTCCTCTCGAAGTTCGACCAGCGGAGGGCCACCACAGCCGCCTCCGCCCCCGCAGCGTCCTCCGTCCCCCCCGACGCCGATAATGTCGTCCCCTGCAGCCACCCCCGACAAGGAGACTTTGAAGCTCCTTCTCCCACTCCGATACGATGGCAAAACAGTCATCGAATGCAACCGGTTCCTGTCGCAGTTGCGCATCTACTGGCTGGTCAACACGTCGTTGACCACCATCGAGCTTAAGGTGCAGGTCGCACTCAGCCTGCTCGATGGAGATGCCCGCGCCTGGGCCACTCCCTATTTTGCCCAGCTCGCATCGGTGCAGGTGGGTGTGCAAGGGGCTACGACCCCGTTCGCAAACGAAGCGGCCTTTGCCGCCGCCTTCAGGGCCCGCTTCGGAAATCTCGACGACGAGGCGGCGGCACAAGTAGAGCTAGCGAAGCTCTGCGCGGACAAATCGGTCCGCGAAAAACGCACTGCCGCGGAATTCTCCGCGCTGTTCAAGGGTCTGGCGGACCGTTCCGGGTATGGGGACCTGGAACTACGCGACAAGTACCTGAGCGGCATCCCCTCCCGCGTGTACCGGAAGATCGAGCTCGAAACCTTCACCACGTGGCAAGCAGCTGAGAAGCGCGCCACTGAGGTCGAGCAAATCCTCGACATCAGCCGGGCTCGTCGGCCCGAGCTGAACAATTTCTTCTCGGCCCGAGGTCGAGGACGTGGTGGGGCACGTGGTGGTGCACCCCAGTCACACGCAGCTTCGGCCAGCATCAATGCGGCCGTCGGAAAAGGCAACTTCCCCGGCACATGCTTCGGCTGTGGGAAACAAGGGTACCGACGATTTGAGTGCCCCAATTGTAAGGACAAACCTTACACAAAACGCGCCGACGCACGGGCTACGGTTGCCTCGGGCTCCACCCAGGCTGCGACAAGCGCCCCCGTCACGACAACA
Organism: Postia placenta MAD-698-R-SB12; assembly: GCF_002117355.1. Taxonomy (NCBI): domain Eukaryota; kingdom Fungi; phylum Basidiomycota; class Agaricomycetes; order Polyporales; family Adustoporiaceae; genus Rhodonia; species Rhodonia placenta. The sequence continues at coordinate 794 of NW_020170207.1, read as the reverse complement.
CCCTCGGCAAGTATAAGTGCCGCTTCAGCGAAATCCGAGCAATCGGAGCTGGCGGACTTAATGGCACAGGTGAAGTCGATGTGCGAGGAGCTCGAGCACTATCGGGCGATGAAGGAGGAGGGTTTTTGATCCGGTCCGCGCTTCATGCTGCACGCATCGGGCCGCGTATATCCTGTAACAAGTATGATGTATTGTCGACTGCAATGGTGTATGAGTTGGACCAGGGGTCCCAGCACTTTCACATCCCAGTTCGACTTCAAGGAAAAAGACGGCACAAGGACATAATCGCTATGGTGGACAGTGGAGCCACCACCAAGTTTATCAACAAGCGGTTCATTGAAGAGAATAAGGTGCAAACGCGGAAATTAAAAGAACCGATTCCGCTATACAATATCGACGGCACCCTAAACAAAGACGGAAGCATCTCGGAAGTAGCAGTGCTACAGATGCACATAGGAGAACACGTCAAGAAGACAGTGTTTACGGTCACGGACATTGGTCCAGAGGATGTGATCATTGGGTTGGATTGGCTACGCGAGCACAACCCCGAAATTGACTGGGAGAAAGGCTCCCTCAAATTGTCGCGATGCCCGGAAACGTGCAGTACCAGAAGGACTGGTCGAATGGAGCAAGCAGCGACTGCGCGTGATACGGGGGTCAGGCCCACGGCGTGCAGGCGTTCGCCGAAGTCCAAACGGTCAGTTATAGGCGCTTGCCGGAGTAAGGTACTCCCGGACTTCGAACCTGAGAAGATCCAGTGGAAGTAGAGTGGGACGAAGCCGACTTGATTGAGG
>NW_020170206.1:0-2353 GCF_002117355.1 Postia placenta MAD-698-R-SB12 | reverse complement strand
ATATCAAAGGGTATAGGGACTTATCCATACTTATCCGTCCGCATATGGGTACAGCTGCATATCTAAGGGGTTATCCGCTTAAATAAGCGACACATGATCTTGTTCTGGACACATCAGGCTGGACTCTGATGCCGGACCTTTTCTAGATAGAAACCAGACTCCTTCTGGACCATGACATCATTCTGACATCATAGGTAGGAGCTAGGCTCAGGCACTAGGCCATAGGCCAGTCAATTCTGGACCCTAGGCCCAGGGCAGGGCAGGGCCAGACTATGACATCATATATGACATCATAAAGCACATGATACTTAGTAATCCTTACCCAGCTAGGTACCAGGGGTCCATTACCAGTCCCTGGGGGGTTTTCCCTCATGTATATAAGGCAGCATCCTGGGGCACCCTGTCCCCCAGTTCTATTCACTTCGTTGTTGCGCTTAACAGCATTACCTCCCCCACACTTAAGTGCTTTATCTCCCCCCCTTACCATCAAGCTATAAGGTGGGTTTATAGGTTTTGTGATAGTTGAATAGAACTGCTTTAAGGTGCACTGGGCCCTGGCAAGGGTCCCTTGCTACCTGCTTTGTTACAGGGCCTATTGGTCGTTGCTATGCCCCTATGCTGCAAAGCATAAGGTGGCCTTTTCATGTGGGTTTTGGGGGTTATGGTTTGTCAACTGAAAAGTGGCAATACCTTTCTGCGAAGCACCTACCTTTATTGGTCAGGGTTGAACAATTAGTGTCAACATGCTGAGCTTTTCGCCAGTCCCTAGGCGTAAGGGGAGGTTGCTGCCTTATGGGCAACATGCTGGAATGTGGTTTACCATTCTATGAGGCCTTAGGGCTTACGACGGATAACCAGCATGCGCAGCCTTAGGGAGAGTGTAAGATTCTCCCAAAACCACTTGCAGCGGGTGTGGAAACCCGACTGAGATCTGTATTCCCCCCTCCCTACCTGCTGAGAGAGAGCAGGAGGACGCCGACACGAAGCACGACCAATGGACCCTGTAGTATAGCACATACCCTTTTCTTCGCTCTAAAAAGAGCCAGCTGAAAAGCTGTTATCTAATCCCCTCTGCCGTAGCCATGCCAAAAGCCAAACCTTTCATTGTCACCGCTAAGCACGAGCCGACAGGCCTGCTTGAGCGCATCGCCATCCACAACACGCACAAGTTCGACGACGTTGGCAAACCTTGCCGAATTGTACGCCCCACCATCAAGCCACTCATTTGCCGCCCCTTCAACCCTGAACGCGCTGAAAAAGCGAAACATGACATCGAGGAGCTTGCACTTCGTGCGCATCTCTTCAAGAAGCAACAGTTGCTCGATCGTATCTCCGACCCTGCTCCCCCCCTCATCAATCGCATTGATATGCAGGTGGGACCCTCCTACGAATACGAACCACCCAAGCTGCTCCCTGACATTCACTTCCAGCGCACGAAGATTCTGTTGCGCACATCCGAGTACAACGAGATGTTTGCCGCCACAGCCGACAGGCTGGAACCGGTATTTGCTCGAATTGAAAAGGAAGAAGGGAGCTTGGAGCCAGAAGTTGTGGCGAAAGTCAGGAGGATGGGCGATGGGTTCGACGAGTTGTATCATGAGCTGGAGAAGAAGGCGCGCCGGCTTACCAACAGGCACTGGAGAGTTATCAAGCGCGACCTGAAAAGGATCGGGCATGTCTCCTTTGAAGACTTAAGCAGTCGCCTGCCGGAGATTTGTAATGAGTTGGCTAGCCTAAACATCACCTTCAAGTACAAAGTGTAGATAGTGGAATAAAGATTGGCAATCTTTTCTGGCATAATTGGCTTATATGGCATGAGGAGGAGATCTCCTTCGCTTCACTTTTTTCTTTTAATCATAAGTGAATACGGGCTAATCACTACAATAAGAAATGGCCCCATACATCCCCTTCGTTCCGACCGAAGCATTTGCTATCGCCACGGAAGAAGAGTGGCACAATGCAATCTTCCAGAACGTGAACGTCTCTGACGAACAAGCAGCTCTGCTGCAAACGGTTACTGCGAATGCCGCAGAATCAACCACTGGACGAGTCAGAGACTGGATTGGTCGCCTGACCTTAGAAATAAGCAGGCACTACGACGGATACCTTCAGAGCCTCCTTCGAGAGGTGGAATCCCTGCATATCACGGTCCAGAATCAGCAGGCACTAGTCGATTCCTACAAGCAACAAGTTGATGCGCTACCTGCATCAACGGGTAGTGGTCACTTCCCGTCAACCTAAGATTGGGGAACCTCCGGCCTTTAAGGGCAGTGAGGATAAGACCAAGCTTGAGGAATGGCTGGACCTGATCGTACTGTGGTGCAAGCATGAGGGAGTGGCCACGGACAAACAG
>NW_020170205.1:0-2354 GCF_002117355.1 Postia placenta MAD-698-R-SB12 | reverse complement strand
CGAAGCTCTGCGCGGACAAGTTGGTCCGCGAAAAACGCACTGCGGCGGAGTTCTCCGCGCTGTTCAAGGGTCCGGCGGACCGTTCCGGGTATGGGGACCTGGAACTACGCGACAAGTACCTGAGCGGTATCCCCTCCCGCGTATATCGCAAGATCAAGCTCGAGACCTTCACCACGTGGCGAGCCGCTGAAAAGCGAGCCACTGAGGTCGAGCAGATCCTCGACATCAGCCGGGCCCGTCGGCCCGAGTTGAACAACTTCTTCTCGGCCCGAGGTCGAGGTCGCGGTGGGGCACGTGGAGGTGCACCTATGACACACGCAGCTTCGGCCAGCATCAATGCGGCCGTCGGAAAAGGAGACTTCCCCGGCACATGCTTTGGCTGCGGGAAGCAAGGGTACTGTCGTTTTGAGTGCCCTAATTGTAAGAATAAACCTTACACAAAACGCGCCGACGCGCGGGCTACGGTTGCCTCGGGTTCCACCCAGGCGGCGTCAAGCACCCCTGTTGCTTCATCCTTGGCGAGTACAAGCGCCGCTTCAGCGAAACCGGAAAGTTCCGAGCTGGCGGACTTAATAGCACAGATGAAGTCGATGCGCGAGGAGCTCGAGCACTATCGGGCCATGAAGGAGGAGTCTTTTTGATCCGGTCCATGCTTCGTGCCGCACGCGTCGGGCCGCGTAATAATAATCTGTACAATGTATTGGCGACTGCGAATGTGTACGAGTTGGACCACGGGTCCCAGCATTTCCACATCCCGGTGCGCCTCAAAGGAGAAAGACGGCACAAAGACATAGTTGCAATGGTGGACAGCGGAGCCACTACGAAGTTCATCAACAAGCGTTTCATCACGGAGAATCGAGTACGAACGCGGAAATTGAAAGAGCCAATTCCGCTTTACAACATCGATGGAACGCTCAATAAAGACGGAAGCATCTCGGAAGTAGCAGTGCTACAGATGCATATAGGAGAGCACATCGAAAAGACGGTGTTCACGGTCACGGACATCGGTCCAGAAGATGTGATCGTTGGGTTGGATTGGCTACGTGAGCACAACCCTGAAATCGATTGGGAGAAGGGCTCCCTCAAATTGTCATGATGCCCTGAAACATGCAGCGCCAGAAGAACTGGCCGAATGGAGCAAGCTGCGACTGCGCGTGATACGGGGGTAAGGCCCACGGCGCGCAGACGCTCGCAGAAGTCCAGACGGTCGGTCATAGGTGCTTGCCGGAGTAAGGTACTCCCGGACTTCGAACCTGAAGAAGATCCGGCGGAAGTAGAGTGGAATGAGGCCGATTTGATCGAGGCCTGGGAGCAAGGTATCACGCTTCCCGGCGCTCCTCAGCTGTTCGTTGCAGCAGGGCACACGTATTCCCAACTGTTCGCTGAAGAGGAGATCAGAAAGAAGGTCGTTAAGACCGCCGAGGAGTCGGTACCTAAACAGTACCACGAGTTCCTGAATGTCTTCTCCAAGGAAGCATCAGAACGGCTACCCGAAAGGAAGCCTTACAATCACGCGATCGAACTTGTGCCCGGCTACTCGACGTTCCACTCGAAAGTGTACCCCCTGTCGAATAATGAACAGGAGGAACTTGACAAGTTCCTGAAGGAGCAGTTAGCAAAGGGTTATATACGGGAGTCGAAGTCGCCCATTTCGTCACCTTTCTTCTTCATCAAAAAGAAGGAAGGGACACTTCGACCTGTACAGGACTACCGCCGATTGAACGCAATCACGGTCAAAAACCGCTACCCTTTGCTGCTGATCACCGAGATGGTAGATAAGCTCCGCGGTGCCACGCTCTTCACCAAGTTCAATGTCCAATGGGGATACAACAACGTCCGGATCAAAGCCGGTGACGAATGGAAGGCGGCGTTTGTGACTAACCGAGGGTTGTACGAGCCCTTGGTGATGTTCTTCGGCCTCACCAATTCCCCCGCGACCTTCCAGGCGATGATGAACGAGATCTTCCACGATCTCATCGTCGGTGGCAAGATCCTTGTATACCTTGATGACATACTCATCTTCTCTACCAACAAGGAGGAGCACAAAAAAGTCACACGCGAGGTTCTTCGTCGCCTTCAGGACAACGATCTATTCCTGAAGCCTGAGAAGTGCGAATGGGACGTTCCCAAGGTCGACTATGTCGGCTATGTGTTTGGTGGCGATGAGGTAGCGATGGATCCCGCGAAGCTAAAAGGAATTAATGAGTGGCCGGTACCCCGGAACAAAAAGGATGTCCAGAAGTTCCGGGGGTTCTCCAATTTCTACCGCCGCTTCATCAAAGACTTTGCTAAGATCTCGCGACCACTCGACCGGCTCACAGGGAATGACCCGTGGCATTGGGGCGAAGAGGAGC
>NW_020170204.1:0-2354 GCF_002117355.1 Postia placenta MAD-698-R-SB12 | reverse complement strand
GTGGTGGATCTTGACTATATCCCGCCGGAGCTCCGCGTTCTTTGGGACGTACACGCACCCGCGGAACAACAGAAGCCCTTGCTCGGCATTCCACTCCTCAAAACCCCTTTGCAGCCGGGGCGGCCCGAGGTCCTGTACCTTTTCAAGGGCCTCGGCCACCTCCCGATCCTTCTCCGAACATTCCCTGATGCGCTTCAGAAGCGACTGATCAGCCGTCACGGAGGCATGACCACGCTGGGCGGAGGCTATGCGGAAGCGCTCTGGCTTGAGAACCACCTGATCGGTGTTGTCGTCCTCATCGCCGACCTGATGGTCTGATCGACGTGACAGGGCATCAGCCTTTCCATTGGACGTCCCGGCCTTGTGCGTGATGCGGAAGTCGAAGCGAGCTAGGAATAGCGACCATCGCGCCTGACGGCGCGTGAGATGCTGGGATGTACGCCAGTACTCGAGGTTCTTATGATCGGTGACGATCTCGAACTGGTTGGGTAGTCCCTCGAGGTAATGGTGCCAATCGTCTAGCGCCTCAATGATCGCGAGCATCTCCTTATCGTAGATCTCGTAGTTCCGTTGTGCCGGATCCATTGCATGGGATCTGAAGGCAATAGGGTGCCATTTGCCATCATCCTGCTTCTGCATCAACACGCCGCCAGTGGCGTACCCCGAGGCGTCAACCTCAATGCGCGTCTCCCGATTAGGGTCGTACAGCGCCAAGACTGGAGTCGTCGCGAAGAGCCGCTTGAGCTCATCGAAAGCGTGCTGTTCTTCTTCGCCCCAATGCCATGGGTCGTTCCCTGTGAGTCGGTCGAGTGGCCGCGAGATCTTAGCGAAGTCCTCAATGAAGCGGCGGTAGAAGTTGGAGAACCCCCGGAACTTCTGAACATCTTTCTTGTTCTGGGGTACTGGCCACTCATTAATTCCTTTAAGCTTCGCGGGATCCATCGCCACCTCATCGCCACCGAACACATAGCCGACGTAGTCGACCTTGGGAACATCCCATTCGCACTTCTCAGGCTTCAGGAATAGATTGTTATCCTGAAGGCGACGAAGAACCTCGCGTGTGACTTTCTCGTGCTCCTCCTTGTTGGTGGAGAAGATGAGTATATTGTCTAGGTACACGAGGACCTTGCCACCGACGATGAGATCGTGGAAAATCTCGTTCATCATCGCCTGGAAGGTCGCGGGGGAATTGGTGAGGCCGAAGAACATCACCAAGGGCTCATACAACCCTCAGTTAGTCACAAAGGCCGCCTTCCATTCGTCACCGGCTTTGATCCGGACATTGTTATATCCCCATCTGACATCGAACTTGGTAAAGAGCGTGGCGCCATGGAGCTTGTCCACCATCTCGGCAATAATGTCACGAGTTGACACGGCGTCTAGCCGTTTTTTAATTTTTCCTTTTCGCGGGCTCGAACCCGCGACCTCTGTACTACTTACCTGATATGGACACGTCGTTATCTACTGTACGATTAGATTAGATAGGACGGCAGCGCACGGCACAGCTTGGGCTCCGCTGACACAGCCGCTCTGACTCACCGGCCCCCGGGGCCGCGTCGGCATGCTGTGCACGGACCAGCTGCGCACAGACCAACGCGCACAGCCTGCCCTTAACCTCCCCTGTATATAAGCCGGCCTCTGCTGCCCTAGGGACCTCAGTTTCGACCTCTTGTCCCTAGGTCAGTAAGCATCCCCTTGTATCACTTTCTTACTCATACTAACTAATACATTTTCTTGTCCCTAGCCTTAGATTTGAGCGTTGCTCACCATCGCTTCGGCTGATGTCGAGGATCTGCTCGACCTCAGTGGCTCGCTTTTCAGCGGCTCGCCACGTGGTGAAGGTCTCAAGCTCGATCTTGCGATATACGTGGGAGGGGATACCGCTCAGGTACTTGTCGCGTAGTTCCAGGTCCCCATACCCGGAACGGTCCGCCGGACCCTTGAACAGTGCGGAGAACTCCGCCGCAGTGCGTTTTTCGCGGACCGACTTGTCCGTGCAGAGCTTCGCCAGCTCTACCTGGGCTGCTGCCGCATTGTCGAGATTGCCGAAGCGAGCCTTGAAGGCAGCGGTGAAGGCCGCTTCGTTCCTGAAGGGGGTTGTAACCCCTTGCACACCCATCTGCACTGATGCGAGTTGGGCAAAGTAAGGCGTGGCCCAGGCGCGGGCGTTGCCATCGAGCAGGCCTAGCGCAACTTGTACCTTAAGCTCAATGGTCGTCAACGACGTGTTGATCAACCAGTAGATACGAAGTTGCGACAGGAACCTGTCGCATTCGATGACGGTTTTGCCGTCATAGCGGAGGGGGAGGAGAAGTTTCAAAGTCTCCTTGTCGGGGGCGGCTGCGGGGGATGAC
>NW_020170203.1:0-2355 GCF_002117355.1 Postia placenta MAD-698-R-SB12 | reverse complement strand
TGAAATGTTGATGTCTGACTCATGAGCATACGTTGAGAGCGGCTCGAATCTGCTCCCGGTAGCACCCTTGGGCGGGGAGCGGACTTTCTGTGCAGAGATGTCTTCGTCGTCTTCTGCATCGGACAGGACCACCTTCCTGGCTCGACGAGAGCCAGAAGCAGACGGGGCTTGACTAGACTGGGCTTGCTCAGCGGCCAGCTTCTTGCGCTGCCTCATCTCGCGTTGACGCTCCCGCTTGTCGCGCTTTGCCACTTGGGCCTCCTGCTGCTCCTCGTCCTCCCGTTCGCGCTGCTCCTTCTCGCGCTGAGCATCGAGGCGCTCCTGCTGTTCGAGCTGCTTCTTCGCCGCTCTCGCCGCCTCACGCTTTGCCTTGGCACTCTGCTTGGGCTGAGGCTCGGGATCTGCCTGTTGTTGCCCGGCTGAGGAGAAGTCTTCAGCCAAGAATGGGATGGTGGATTTAGCAGATGCGGATCCGCTTGCGCCTTGAACATCCGGCAGCTCCTGGGGTTCCTCTTCATGCGTCAAGTCCTTGTCTCCCACGTCGAGATCGTATTTAGGGTCGAACACGCGCCCTGTGCACAGTGAGCTGAAGAGTACTGGGGTTTGTGATGAGTACACTCACTGAGGGCACGACTGGAGCCCATAAACGCATTGTGCATGATCGACTTGTCGAATGATATGTTGTTCAGGAACACGTCGGAAGTGTTCCTGGCGATCAGACGATACACATGGACTAGCTTTAACTGTCGTTGGCGCCAGAGTCTGCCGATCAGTTGGCTGTCATCCTGCGCAGACCAGAGGGTATCCTGGAGACGACATGAGCAAATAGCAGAAATACAGGAGACGACTTACAATGATGATCAAAATGTTGGCACACGCAATGTTAAACCCGACCGCGCCGACGTTGCTGAGGATCAGGACACGAACGCCCTTTGCATCGGACTGCATGAACTTGTGCAGGGCTTCGGCACGTCGACGGCCGCTCATGGTGCCGGTGAGGGTCTCGTACTCGATACCGTACATCTGCAGGATCTGGAACGCAATGAGGGATATGATACGTAGGATGACGCGAGCAGGATGTACTTACTTTGAGGAGGGGGTCGAAACACGAGGGGAACGCGACATAGACGACGATTTTGTCTGGCTTGCTGTGAGCATCGCGCGGATCAGGCTGGGCGTCGGGATCGGGGGCAAGATTGTTCGCAGGGCGTTCTTCATAGGCCGCAGGTTCATCACTAGAGGTGTCAGAGCTGGGCGACTGCGGACGCGGTGGATCCTCCACGGGCACGCTGACGAGTGGCGGGCGGGCGTCTTGCTCCAAATGATACTTCAATATGGTGATAAGTGCGGAGATCTTGGCCGTGGCTATGGCCTCCCACTCCTCACGTGAGGTTGGCGGGGTCCACTTGTATTCCGCATTACAGCTTGGATGGAGGAGTGCGCGACGCACGGAGAGATAGAACGACTAGAGAACACGCTCGGTCAGTAAGTCATGTTCGTGACTACAATGAAGGCGTGCGTCTTGGACGCATGCGCGCAGAGAGCTCGCTGGGCGCTATGGCGCATGAAGAGGTGTGCGTCAAGGATGCCCTGGGGCCTTGCAAACGAGGACGAGAGCACGGGCGTGCGTCCAGGACGCACGCGCGGTGTGCCGGCGTCTTCAGCCCGCATCCTGCCTCCAGGGTGGTGGGCTAGACGTGGCCCCACGCGGGCGTGCGTCCAAGACGCACGCGTGGTGTGCCGGCGTCTTCAGCCCACATCCTGCGTGGCCCCACGCGGGCGTGCGTCCAAGACGCACGCGCGGTGTGCCGGCGTCTTCAGCCCACATCCTGCCTCCAGGGTGGTGGGCTAGACGTGGCCCCACACGCGCGTGCGTCCAGGACGCACGCGCGGTTTGCAGCAGTCTACAATAAAATACGACTCACTTTTCCGCTGTTGTAGGCGATAGAACCGCCTGGGTTGAGTTCCGCGGCCTCGTTAGCGATCGTGTCCAGGTTCTTGTACTCTTCGCCGGTCAACTTGAGCATAAGGATGTGTTCCGCGTAAGGGGGAAGGCCCGAAATCGCCTTGCCCTCCCAGTCGAGGGAACCAAGCGTGCGGCGTACAACAAAACCGTCGTATTTTGCGCGAACGTCCACCATCATGGCGTCGACAACCTTCGAGAAGCCGTTCTCCAGGGCGTCGTCCTCGACGCTCAAGCCATGGGCGACGCGAGACACCACTTTCATCGCGCTGCCGCTGTGTTTCGCACTGGCGCGATCGTTGCGCATAGCCGTCGCGAGTTGGGAACGCCACTGGTAAAGCTCCTTGTCATGTTGTGGTTCATCGAACGCAGGGATGCCGAGCATGCACCCG
>NW_020170202.1:0-2356 GCF_002117355.1 Postia placenta MAD-698-R-SB12 | reverse complement strand
CGGTCCTCGGCCTTAGTTGCGTCGCTCGAAGTGCCAGACGTCCACGCTCTCTTTGCACGAACGTCACAGGCGCTTGTGTCCGCGCATCGCTTCCGTTTCAATGGACGGGAGACGTATTCTAGAGCCGGGTCCAATGCATCGGGCTCGACGTCCCCGACACTTTTGCAGTCGCTGTTGGGTATATGGGCAAGACCGAAGAACGCGTCGTCATCGGCCCTAGTCGCGTCGCTCCAAATATCAGACGGCAGCGGCCTCTCTGCGCGGACTTTATCAGTCCTTGTGTCCGCCAACCGCCCGCGTTTAAGGAGACGGGAAATGGCTTCTGGTAGCGAGTAGTCCGCGTCTGGTTCGACAATACCAATGTCCGTGCCGTCGCCAGTGGGTATATGCTGACAATGGTCATCAAAAGAGATAGATGGTGCACGACTGAGTCCAAAGACGGGTGTAGCGGGTGGAGAGCTTTCGCGTGAAGAGCAGCTGCCAGTGTCGTCCGAAAGCGCGGGAGTACTCATTTCGCGCGGGGGGTGCTCAGCAGCGAGCATATGAGAAGTGTCAGGAATAAGGATGTGAAGGCCATTCATTTTTGCGTCGACTGTATCGCGAGTTCAGCGAGGTAGTAATGATGGTATAGCACCAACAGCGTGCGCCACCAGTGCCTTTAGCGGCTGCTTAGTCAGCGCTTCTCTCGGAGATCCCCGGCACCAATTATGTTCTGACTGGACGGTGTAGTCGATTTGGTGTACAGCGCATTTGGGCTTACTCGGGTGTGCACGCCATCTGTAGATCCTTGTGAGCCTTGTGATACGCAAAACCCAGCACTATGATTGCGCTCATGTTGAAGTCCCCTGTATGAGACCGCGTAGTCGGATTTCAGGTCAGGTCGGTTCGTTTTAACTTTGCACTCTGATTTGTATTTCAAAGGTGCTCACATGCGACCCCTGCATAGATGTAGATCCTCTCAGACAATTGCGTTGTTTTATCTTCGGATATAGAGGATTCCTGAATACTTTGAGCAGAAATCTTCGTGGACGGTGCGTCGATATGTCAGTTGTTGACAGTGCAAGGACTTGGGCTCGCATGCTCGTCATCACCATCCTTCTGGACCTGTTCAGTAAGGCTTTCAATTTGTACGTGATGTAGGTAGAATTGTTGTTTCAGCTCTGTGATCTGATTTGTAATTCAGGGATGCTCACACACTACTCCTTCGTATGTGTATCTGACGCAGAACGACCTCATTACGGGCACAGTTACCTTTACTGGGAGTGAGGCAAGGTGCTGCAGTTCTTGTTTCACAGGGTCATATATTCCTTAATGCCCTTCGCAGAACTTCCAGTGGGTAGTATGTCCACACGTCAAACATTGCCAGTGTGAGGATATTCATATGTGACCTCCTGTGATCGTCATCGAAATCCATCTGGATCTGCGCCACGCCGCCTGCAATATTTGCATGGTGTGGGTACAAGCCTTCTACATGCTTGTGCGTGTGTCACAGATGATCGTAGCCCCCGGCAGACACGGGTGGCATGCTGTGTCAATTCCAACCTCTTGCTGGAATGTCTCAATGAGCCAATAATTGTAGCCTTGTCGTCAATGCCATGCTCTATTCTTCTCTAAGCAGTTCCATTCTAGTTCATGAGTCTGCAGCGAGAATACGGTGTTTGAGGCGGACAGATACAGATGTTTTACCTGGGTATGCTGCGCCACAGCGAGGTCGTTGAAGATAACCTAGGTGAGTTCCATCGAATATCCTGCCGACTGACCACGTAGGGTGTCTCATGATGAGCGAAACATAGTTTTCAGACCTCGGACGGTGCATCTGATATCGCAGGCTTCAGTACTGACCTCGTGCAGACCGTGCAGATTAGGTAATATGTCGGAGCTCTCCAGTAACTGACCTGCGTCGACGATGGCCGTAACATCCAAATTGGGGTATAATGGCTTGTCTGGCTTGTCGTCACGCGCGTTACAAGATAATATAAACTCAATAAAAGCCTCCGCAGTTTCGAGCCACACACTCTCGCCGTCTCTTCCTTCACGTTCACCTTCCACCTCCACTTCACCCCCGAAAATTCCCTGGCCATGGTCGGCATCCTCAAGCCGAGACGATCTCTTAGGCTCAAAGATGTGAAGAAAGGTATGGATCCTCGTCGTTATCGTTGACCGATTTGCCCTGACTGTGGCCCGGCCACAGTTCATTACGACGAGTCCAGTGACGCCGGCTCTGTGCCCGATCTAGAGCTCAAGCCTAAGCATGTCAAACGGAAAATAAAATCATCAGACGACGAAGACGGCTATGAGCCGGACCGTGAGGCCACGCCGGTGGATGGGAGTACCCCAAATCGGAGAGTGAAAACGC
>NW_020170201.1:0-2357 GCF_002117355.1 Postia placenta MAD-698-R-SB12 | reverse complement strand
ATGAAGGCGCCGGAGGAAGTTCGGCGGAGGGGTTACGTACGTCAGGGATTGCTGACGCGGGGGCGAGCGCTGTCGGCGAGGTGGACCCAACAGAGTCCTCGGACTCGGACTCCGAGACTCCTTCTTTACCTGCACCCTCCTCAGGCTCTGGCTCTGGCGCAGGGTCTGGAGGGAGATCTCCTCAAGCTTGACTGGACTCGGCGACAGTTTGGGGAAGGCGGGAGGTAGGGGAGACAGGGCGAGAGTGCCGTGAGGCGGATCGAGATGCGAGGGTGCTTCGGGGTCCGAGCGGGTGTTGAGCCCGTCTGATGGCCTTGTAGCGAGGGTAGTCTTCCTCGATCGATCGGGGTGTCCGATTTGGGCACGGCTGCTGCTCACAACGGTAGAGGACAGTCTCAGGGCCGTCTGGGATGTAGACGTCGATGAGGTCCTGGGAGTCGAAGGCGTGGATCTGGCCTTGGCAGGCAGCCACGATGGTTGGGGGGAGACGGGAAGGTGCGTGTACTACGAAAGGCCGTGGTAGACTAGCTTACACCTACGGCGCCCGAGATGACACTAGGGTTCGCGATTCACGTGGGGCCCAGTACTGCTTTTGGCTAGTATGCAGCAGGAACCTAGTCCACGCGTCCGGTTAAGGACAAGCACCGCCCACTGAAGTGCAGGTGCTGAAAGGTTCGTTCCCTGAGTGTTGGCGATGTAATGTAGGCTATCTACGTATCGTATGGTATTGTAAGGGTGCGCACCACCCGACCTATGGGAAAGGAAAGTGTGAGTGTGTGGGTTCTGAGAGAACGCCGGTCGCTTGGGAGAGTTTCGACCTAATGTCGCGACTTGAGGTCAAGCGACAGGGAAATATCTAGAAGCAAGGGGCGTCCAACTGGTTCTCACCGAAGCGATGGTGAGCGAGGCTCAAACCTAAGGCTAGGGACAAGAATGTATTAGTTAGTAAGTAAAAGAAGTAAGTACAGGAGAGCTTACTGACCTAGGGACAAGAGGTCGAAACTGAGGTCCCTAGGGCAGCAGAGGCTGGTTTATATACATGGGAAGATTTAGGGCAGGCTGTGCGCACTGGTCCGTGCGCAGCTGGTCTGTGCGCAGCATGCCGACGCGGCCCCGGGGGCCGGTGAGTCAGAGCGGCTGTGTCAGCGGGGCCCGAGCTGTGCCGTGCACTGCCGTCCTATCTAATCTAATCGTACAGTAGATAACGACGTGTCCATATCAGGCAGGTAGTACAGAGGTCACGGGTTCGAGCCCGTGAAAAGGAAAAATTAAAAAACGGCTAGGCGCCGTACCAACTCGTGACAGCCAGCTCTACTTGTGCTGCCGCCTCATCATCGAGATTTCTGAAGCGGGCCCTGAAGACGGCGGCAAAGGCTGCTTCGTTTGCGAACGGGGTCGTGGCCCCTTGCACACCCACCTGCACCGATGCGAGCTGGGCAAAGTAGGGAGTGGCCCAGGCGCAGGCATCTCCATCGAGCAGGCTGAGTGCGACCTGCACCTTAAGCTCGATGGTGGTCAACGATGTGTTGACCAGCCAGTAGATGCGCAGCTACAACAGGAACCGGTTGCATTTGATGACTGTTTTGCCATCGTATTGGAGGGGGAGGAGAAGCTTCAAAGTCTCCTTGTCGGGGGCGGCTGCAGGGGACAACATTATCGGCGTCGGGGGGGACGGAGGACGCTGCGGGGGCGGAGGCGGCTGTGGTGGCCCTCCGCTGGTCGAACTTCGAGAGGAACGAGTGCTCGAGCGGCCTCTCGGCGGAGTCGGCGGTGAAGGCACCGGAGGAAGTTCGGCGGGGGGGTCACGTACGTCAGGGACTGCTGATGCGGGGGCGAGCGCTGTCGGCGAGGCGGACCCAACAGAATCCGAGGACTCGGACTCCGAGACTCCTTCTTTACCTGCACCCTCCTCAGGCTCAGGCTCTGGCGCAGGGTCTGGAGGGAGATCTCCTCGCGCTTGATCGGCGACAGTTTGAGGGAGGCGGGAGGTAGGGGAGACAGGGCGAGAGTGCCACAAGGCCGATCGAGATGCGAGGGTGCTTTGGGGTCCGAGCGGGTGTTGCGCTCGTCGGATCGCCTTGTAACGAGGGTAATCCTCCTCGATTGATCGGGGTGTCCGATTTGGGCACGGCTGCTGCTCGCAACGGTGGAGGATAGTCTCAAGGCCGTCTGGGATGTAGACGTCGATGAGATCCTGTGAGTCGAATGCGTGGATCTGGCCCTGACAAGCAGCCACGGTGGATGGGGGAAGGACGGGGAGGTGTGCATACTACAATGGCCGTGCTACACTAGCTTACGCTACGGCGCCTGAGAAGACACTAGGGCTCGCAGTTCACGTGGGCCCAGTACTGCTTTTG
>NW_020170200.1:0-2361 GCF_002117355.1 Postia placenta MAD-698-R-SB12 | reverse complement strand
AGAGAAGTACGACAGGTTTTATACTACACAGGATGCTACGACTATTCGAGAGTGGCACACTGGTACAAGGGGCTTTGCATTGTTCCTCAAGAAGCTGCCTCACCGAGGGGCACATACCAAGTCCATCGGTAGAGTGACGTCATGCCGAACGCGGAGATGAAGAGAAACATATGGCCACTTCGGACCGGTAGCCGTCGTCGAAGGCATGCCGCGAGGTTCGATACCTAATCGGGAAAGACCGGCTACGTTGGTGTGGCTTGGAGCGAAGCGCGCGCTTGGCCGAGCGGCGTCAAGTGGCCCTATTGTTCGCCGAATGCGGAAGATGTCCCGGGATCTACGCGCGAGGCATCGGGACGACCGTGCCGAGCTTCGAGTAAGCGTCGCGCACCGTCGAAGATGTCGAAGAGCGTCGAAGGCGAAGTCGAACTGTTGGGAGACTGAGTCGAAGTGCCGGGCGGGATGCGAGTGCCGAAAAGAGGTGTATCGGGGCCCAGCGGGGCTCGGCGCCTATCATCTCCTCCCTATTGAAATTTGGACCGCCCTCGGTCCTCCACGTGATGCGAGAAGCGCGATGGTCATGAACGGATCGAAGCGGCTTGACTACCCGCGTCGGTTTCGAACGCCACGTGGCCGGCGCTAAACGCTGGTCGGAACGGGGTTATAAGCAGGGTAGACTTAGCCTCATTTTCCCCAGCCCATCGTTCCTTCTTCGCTACCTCGTCGCCCCTCCTCGCATACTCGCTGCTTCGAACGATGTCCTCTCGCTCCGCCACCCCTGCCTCGACGCCTTCGCTCGTCAACCGCCGCCTCGCCTCTCTGCTCGTGGTCCTCGAGGCTCCGCCGACCGCCGATGCCGCGCTCGACGTGGTCGAAGAGTGGGCGCAAGACTTGTCGCCTCTCGTCGTAAGTCTCTTCGTAAACCTGCATAACCCAACTAACCCTTTGTTTTCAAACAGCTCGCCTATCGCAAGGCCCTGGGGGCCATCCGCGACGAGGAGACGGAGCTGCGCGTCGCCGCCGCCGTCAAGCAACTCGCCGAGCGGGCGTCGGAGTCCTGGGTCGAGTGGGCGCGCGGTGACTGGCCAGAGCTCGCGACCGCCATCGATGCCGAGGTCGAACGACGCCTCGAAGAGCAGAAGCGCCTCGCCGAAGAGGAAGCACGACGCGTCGAAGAGGCCGCGAAGCGTGCGAAGGCCGCCGAGGAACGTCGCCTCGAAGACGAACGGCGTCGAAAGGACGAAGAGGAACGGCGCCTCGAAGACGAACGTCGTGCGCAAGAGGCCGCCGATGAGGAGTTGGCGCGGATCGCGGCCGCCGAAGGCCTTCTCTCTGACCCCGCGCCTGCCGGTGTCGACAAGGGGAAAGGGCGCGCGAGGGTCGATGAGGAGGTCACTGAGTTGTCGGATGACCCTTCGGTCGTAAGTGTTTTCTTCTATCGTCGTTCGATGACTAATCTCTCCTTCGTAGAAGACTCCGCGTACGGTCGAACGTCCGTTCGCGATGACCGAGGTCGACATGGCCGCCGCGGCGATTGAGAAGCGCCAGGCCGGACAGAAGGTAAGCTCGACACTTCGTCGAAGCTGTTCGAAGCTAACTCTTCGATAGTGCGACCGTTGCGCCGGCTACCGCTCGGCCCCGGTCGATTGCGTGTGGGTTGACAACGCTACGACCTGCGAGAGGTGCGCGCAATTCCAGCAGGGATGCTATTTCGACAAGGTGTCTGTGCTTGGGAAGACCAAGAAAACGCGCGGCGGGGGATCTACCACCAAGAAGCGCAGTAAGTCGTCTCTTCTTGTCCTAGGCCTTCGCTGACGACTTCGTAGTTCGGCCGGCCTCTCCTGGGCCTTCGGTCGCGGACTCGAGTGGTTCGAAGAAGCGCCGAGTCGACGAGCCTCCGCGCCCCCTTCTACGACGGCCTCTCGATGGGGCCAGCCGCCTTGGGCTCGAACAGGACGATCTCGACGCGCTCGACCTCGACGACGAGTCTCGGGGCATCATTCGCGTCATCCGCGAGGAGCGCGCTCACATCGCGCGCCGTCGGGCCCTCCTACACGACATGGACCTCGACCTTCAAAAGATGGAGAAGGCCGCGCTCGCGAAGGGGGGAATCGGGTTCGTGCGCGGGGCTGTCGACGATGACTAGGCGATGGCGCGGGTCGTCTTGTATCGTAGTTGTCTTCATGTCGTAGAATATTGCGTAGATGGTCGAATGGAAAATGCGGCCCTTGGCCTAGACGAAACCTAGCGGGAACTAAGAGAAACAGGAAATGAAAATAAGTGTGTTCGAAGTAAGTCGTAAAGTGATCGAAGAACATAGAAAGTGAAATCGAAATGTTCGTAGCGAGGGGAAAATGGACTTAA
>NW_020170199.1:0-2363 GCF_002117355.1 Postia placenta MAD-698-R-SB12 | reverse complement strand
AAATCCAACGAAGGCGCGTACTTGCCTGAGGTTGGACGGCACTGGCCAATCTGCAATGCCGGCTAGTTTGACGGGGTCCATTGCGATTTCTCCTGGGTGGATGATCATGCCGAGGAATTCGACTTCGGTGACGTCGAAGGCACATTTCTCCGGTTTGAGGTAGAGGTTGTGTTGCCGAAGTCGTTCGATAACACGTCGTGTTCGTTCTTCGTGTTCTGCCTTGTCCTGGGAAAAGATCAGGATGTTGTCCATATAAATGCAGAGCCAGCCTTCTTGAAGCATGTCTGCGAATATTGTGTTCATCATCCGCTGGAACGTAGCGGGGGAATTACACAGCCCAAAGAACGTCACCGTGGGTTCGTACAGCTGCGGCGGTTTGCCATCAGTCCCGGGTACGATGAACGCCGCCTTCCATTTGTCCCCTTTCTTGATTCGAACATTGTTGTATCCGGCGCGGAGGTCCATCTTCGTGAACACCTTGGCGTGCTTCAACTTGTCGAGGAGGTCTGATATAAGCGGGAGCGGGTATCGATCCTTGACCGTGTTCTCGTTGAGTAGCCGGTAGTCTTGACAGGGACGTAGTGAACCGTCCTTTTTACCAACAAAGAAGAATGGACTCGCCAACGGGGATTTCGAAGGGCGAATGTACCCTTTACTCAGGTTCTCCTCGAGGAACTTGTCGAGTTCCTTTCGTTGCTGCGGGTTGAGCGGATAGACCTGTTGCTTCATGTCCATGAAACCCTCCTTGAGGTTGATTTCGTGGTCATATTTGGTGTGGTCCGGAAGTTGTGCAGCGGTGCCTTTGTCGAAGACGGGGAGGAGATCGTGTAGGTAGGATGGTACCATCTGTGGTAGCGTTTTTTCTGTCTTGCCTTGGGCATTTGAGGCTGCAAGTTCAGTGGAAGTGGTGACGCGCCTAATGTCATGGTGGATCTTCCAGATCATGCCATTGTGAAGTCGTTTGTAGCCAGATGAAAGTTCAGGGAGTCGCTCCTTGAGCGGAACGTCCCTCACTGCCAGGGATTCCTGTTTCTCGTACTTGGTGATCATCGGTGTAGGAAATGATGAACTCATCATTGTCGATGTCCTCCGCTTGTTCCTCAATGGATGCAATACCCGTTGACCCAAACCCATCCTCCCCGTGTTCTGTTTCATTGATGCAGTCGGTTAGTGTTACTGGTGGAGTGCTCATCCTTTCAAGGATGAGCTGGGCAACTCGGTCGCCAGCTTTGACAGTGAATGGGAGGTCTGAGTTATTGACCAGCAGGACTGAGACCTTGCCTCGGTAATCGGAGTCGATTACTCCTGCAGCGACATCGATTTCTTTTAGCGCTAGACCAGACCGAGGTGTGATTCTTCCGTAGTGTCCTTTGGGGATAGCCATGATAAGATCGGTGCCAACCAGGCCTCGTCGTCGGGCAGGGATGATGAGTTGATGCGCAGCAGAGATGTCATATCCTGCTGCGCCGCTAGTCTTTCGTTCGGGAAGGGTTGCGTGCTCCGAGGTGGAGATGACAACGAATTCGTCCTCCGTTGGTTCTGGAAGTGGGGTAGTTACGGCCTTCTTCAGTTCCAGCCGAGCCACTCGCCTTTGATACAGGTCCATCTTCCAGGCCCTGGTCTCGTCTTTCGTCCACCGGTGGTTTAGCTCAACTCGTCCGGTCTTCCAGTCTATCTTGGGGTTTTCGAGCTTGAGCCAGGTATGGCCGAAGATGATGTCTTCTTTGCCGATGCTGGCGACGTAGGCTTTGACAAATCGGGGTTCTCCGCTTATCTTGTAAGATAAGAGGGCTCTTCGCGTGATGAGTGCTTCCTTGTTCGGAGTTCCATCCACGTTGAAGACGGGGATGGGTCGGGGAAGGGGCTCTGTCCGAAGTCGATGCTCTCGGACGAATCTTGGGCTGATGAAGATTCCTGTTGCGCCGCTATCGATGAAAGCGCGCGCCTCGACGTCTTTTCATCCCACAGTAATCGGAATGTGCAGAGCGCGTTCATTTCGGACTACTAAAATTACACGGGACAGTGAAACGGATACGGGCAGTGGTTGCGTCGGCTCACCCTGCCCCTTTAAAAATCCTCCATTGTGAGTTCTTCGTACAGCTCCCGCTTTTCGTCAGCGGAGAGTGTCTTGATTCTGGCGCGGAAGTCGTCCTTTCCAGATCCTCCCTGGTTCGGCCTTCCACCCCCTTGTCGTGCGGCCGCTTTCTTGCGGCAATCCTTGGCGCTGTGGCCCTTGATGTGGCAGTAGAAGCACAGGTTTCCGTCCCTGTGGAGCTTCCGGTCGGCCTCATTGAGAACGGCTCCTAGTTCCCACTTCCTTCCTCCCGATGTGGAGGCAAAGGTTGCCGCGACTGCAGCGGCGT
>NW_020170198.1:0-2381 GCF_002117355.1 Postia placenta MAD-698-R-SB12 | reverse complement strand
CTACAGAGGCTGAGTATGTTGCTGCAGTGGATGCAGGCAAGAAGATACTCTGGATGCGCAATCTCATGGCTGAGTTTGGCTACACAGTGGACACTCCCTCACCCCTGCAGATGGACAACCAGTCGAGCATCAATGTGTCCAAGAATCCTGAGCACCATGGGCGCATGAAGCACCTCGACCTGCGCACTTTCTGGCTCAGAGACACTGTGGAGGCTGGGCGCATCAAGCCCTCCTACATCCCCACTACGGACATGCTTGCAGACTGTCTCACCAAGCCATTGCCTGCACCCAAGGTTGCATTCTGTTGCGCTGGGATGGGTATTGAGTTGTCCTAGTCTCCCTGTGGGACTTGGCAGATCAGGGGGGGTATGTCACAATGTGCTCTGCCACAGTCCCCTGATCGGCCTAGGACGATCCCCCGGTGGCGGGAGCCACCACACCATGTGATCACATGGTTGTATCAATTGCGGAGCAATCGGACTGGAGCAGAGCTCCGGCCACACTTCTTTTGTTCCATTGTTCCTGTGGCCAAGTGGCCCTTGTTCTCCTTTTGGACTGCTTTGTTCTTTTCTCTATTGTTCTGCCGTGGGAATGCTTTCCTCTGCTCATGTATATATAGAGCTCTGTAGTGACCCTTTAATATACACTTCTGTGACCCACTTCGACTTCAGCCCCACTTGTGGCATTCAGTCCTTCAGTGCTAGTCCTGTGCAACTGCTCCCTGCGTCGCCTTTTGATACGAACGGACAAGTCCTTATCTACTGTACGATTAGATTAGACGGGGCAGCAGTGCGCGGCATAGCTTGGGCTCTGCTGACACAACCACTCTGACTCACCGGCCCCCGGGGCCGTGTTAGCATGCTGTGCACAGACCAGTGCGCACAGTCTGCCCTCATCTTTCCCTGTATATAAGCCGGCCCCTGCTGCCCTAGGGAACTCAGTTTCGACCTCTTGTCCCTAGGTCAGTAAGCTTCCTTGTATCTTTTACTTACCTTCACCAACTAATACATTTCTTATCCCTAGCCTTAGGTTTAAGCATCAGCTCGCCATCGCTTCGGTAAGACCCAGTTGAATGCTCCCAGCGTCCCCTGTCTGTGTTTCCCCAGTCGCTCGACCCTAAGTCACAACATTAGGTCAAAACTCCTCACCGCTACCGGTGTTCTCTCGGAACCCAAACACTCATTTTTCCTTTCCTACAGGTCAGGTGGTGCGCACCCCTACTATACACTATGATACATAGATAGCGTACATACATCGCCACCACTCAGGGAATGAACCTTTCAGCACCTGCACTTCAGTGGGCAGTGCTTGTCCTTACGGACACATGGACTAGGTTCCTGCTGTATATTAGTCAAAAGCAGTACTGGGCCCCATGTGAATTGCGAACCCTAGTGTTACTTCGGGTGCCGTAGGTGTAAGCTAGTATAGCATGGCCTTTGTAGTACGTGCACCTCTCCGTCCTTCCCCCATCCATCATGGCTGCCTGTCAAGGCCAAGTTCATGCCTTCGATTCTCAGGACCTCGTCGACGTCTACCTCCCAGATGGCCCTGAGACTATTATCATCATCTGTGAGCAGCAGCTGTGCCCCAATCGGACCCCCTGATCAATCGAGCAGGATTTCCCATGTTACAAAGCAATCCGAAGAGCGCAACATCCGCTCGGTCTTCGAAGCATCCTCGCATCTTGATCTACCTCGTGGCACTCTTGCCCTGTCTCCCCCAGCTCCCGTTTTCCTCAACCAGTCGCTGGTCCAAGTCAAACGTGAGGAAATATCCCTCCAGACCCTGCACCAGAGCCTGAGTCTGAAGAGAGTGCGAGTAAAGAAGGAGTCTCGGAGTCCGAGTCTGCGGATTCTGCTTGGCCCGCCTTGCCAACAGCGCTTGCCCCCACATCAGCAGTCCCTGACGTATGATGTATCAAAAGGCGACGCAGGGAGCAGTTGCACAGGACTAGCACTGAAGGACTGAATGCCACAAGTGGGGCTGAAGTCGAAGTGGGTCACAGAAGTGTATATTAAAGGGTCACTACAGAGCTCTATATATACATGAGCAGAGGAAAGCATTCCCACGGCAGAACAATAGAGAAAAGAACAAAGCAGTCCAAAAGGAGAACAAGGGCCACTTGGCCACAGGAACAATGGAACAAAAGAAGTGTGGCCGGAGCTCTGCTCCAGTCCGATTGCTCCGCAATTGATACAACCATGTGATCACATGGTGTGGTGGCTCCCGCCACCGGGGGATCGTCCTAGGCCGATCAGGGGACTGTGGCAGAGCACATTGTGACATACCCCCCCTGATCTGCCAAGTCCCACAGGGAGACTAGGACAACTCAATACCCATCCCAGCGCAACCAGAATGCAACCTGGTGCAGGCAATGGCTT
>NW_020170197.1:0-2388 GCF_002117355.1 Postia placenta MAD-698-R-SB12 | reverse complement strand
CACCGGCTTTGATCCGGACGTTATTGTATCCCCATCGGACATCGAACTTCGTGAAGAGCGTAGCGCCGCGGAGCTTATCCACCATTTCGGCGATCAACGGCAAGGGATAACGATTTTTGACCATGATCGCGTTCAATCGGCGGTAGTCCTGCACGGGTCGAAGCGTCCCTTCCTTCTTTTTGATGAAGAAAAAGGGGGATGAGATTGGCGACTTCGACTCCCGTATGTAGCCCTTCGCTAACTGCTCCTTTAGGAACTTGTCCAGTTCCTCCTGCTCGTTGCTCGACAATGGGTATACCTTTGAATGGAACGTGGAGTAGCCGGGCACGAGTTCGATCGCATGATCGTACGGCTTTCTTTCGGGTAGCCGTTCTGATGCTTCCTTCGAGAAGACCTTCAGAAACTCGTGGTACTGTTTGGGTACCGACTCCTCGGCGGTTTTGACGACCTTCTTCTTGATCTCTTCCTCAGCGAACAGCTGGGAATACGTGTGCCCTGCTGCAACGAACAGCTGAGGGGCGCCGGGAAGCGTGATACCCTGCTCCCAGGCTTCGATCAAATCGGCCTCATTCCATTCTACTTCCGCCGAATCTTCTTCGGGCTCGAAGTCCGGGAGCACCTTGCTCCGGCAGGCACCTATGACCGACCGTCTGGACTTCGGCGAATGCCTGCGCGCCGTGGGCCTGTCCCCCGTATCACGCGCAGTCGCTGCTTGCTCCATTCGGCCAGTCCTCCTGGCGCTACACGTTTCAGGGCATCGCGACAATTTGAGGGAGCCCTTCTCCCAATCGATCTCAGGGTTGTGCTCACGCAGCCAATCTAACCCAACGATCACATCTTCTGGACCGATGTCCGTGACTGTGAACACCGTCTTCTCGACGTGCTCTCCTATATGCATCTGTAGCACTGCTACCTCTGAGATGCTTCCGTCTTTATTCAGGGTGCCGTCAATATTGTACAGCGGAATTGGTTCCTTCAACTTCCGCGTTTGCACCTTATTCTCTATAATGAATCGCTTGTTGATAAATTTCATGGTGGCTCCGCTGTCCACCATAGCGATTATGTCCTTGTGCCATCTTTTCCCTTGGAGTCGAACTGGAATGTGAAAATGCTGGGACCCCTGGTCCAGCTCGTACACCATTGCAGTTGACAATACGTTATATCTATTACATGATGATATTCGCGGCCCGACGCGTGCGGCACGAAGCGCAGACCGGATCAAAAACCCTCCTCTTTCATCGCCCGATAGTGTTCGAGCTCCTCGTGCATCGACTTCACCTGTGCCATTAAGTCCGCCAGCTCCAATTGCTCGGATTTCGCTGAAGCGGCACTTATACTTGCCGAGGGTGTTGTCGTGACGGGGGCGCTTGTCGCCGCCTGGGTAGAGCCCGAGGCAACCGTAGCCCGCGCGTCGGCGCGTTTTGTGTAAGGCTTGTCCTTACAATTGGGGCACTCGAAGCGTTGGTACCCTTGCTTCCCACAGCCGAAGCATGTGCCGGGGAAGTTTCCTTTTCCGACGGCCGCATTGATGCTGGCCGAAGCTGCGTGCGTCGAGGGTGCACCACCACGTGCCCCACCGCGTCCTCGACCTCGGGCCGAGAAGAAGTTGTTTAGCTCGGGCCTACGGGCCCGGCTGATGTCGAGGATCTGCTCGACCTCGGTGGCGCGCTTCTCAGCTGCTTGCCACGTGGCGAAGGTCTCGAGCTCGATCTTGCGGTAGACGCGGGAGGGGATGCCGCTCAGGTACTTGTCGCGTAGCTCCAGGTCCCCATACCCAGAGCGGTCCGCCGGACCCTTGAACAACGCGGAGAACTCCGCAGCGGTGCATTTTTCACGGACCGACTTGTCCGCGCAGAGCTTCGCCAGCTCTACTTGTGCTGCCGCCTCGTCGTCGAGATTTCCGAAGCGGGCCTTGAAGGCGGCGGCAAAGGCCGCTTCGTTTGCGAATGGGGTTGTAGCCCCTTGTACACCTATCTGCACTGACACGAGCTGGGCGAAGTAGGGGGTGGCCCAGGCGCGGGCGTCACCGTCGAGCAGGCTCAGTGCGACCTGCACCTTGAGTTCGATGGTGGTCAATGACGTGTTGACCATCCAGTAGATGCGTAGCTGCGACAAGAACCTGTCGCAGTCGATGACGGTTTTGCCATCGTATCGGAGAGGGAGGAGGAGCTTCAACGTCTCCTTGTCGAGGGCGGCTGCGGGGGACGACATTATCGGCGACGAGGGGGACGAAGGACTGCCCGCGGACGGAGGCGACTGTTGTGACTGTCCGCCGGGCGGACTTCTCGAGGAACGAGTGCTTGAGCGGCCTCGCGGCGGCGACGGCGGTGAAGCCAGTTGAGGAAGCCTGGAGGCGGGGTGACGTAGGACAGGGACTGAAGTCGAGGC
>NW_020170196.1:0-2389 GCF_002117355.1 Postia placenta MAD-698-R-SB12 | reverse complement strand
TTGTCCTAAATGGCATGCCGCAGGACCGCTTGGCACTTGGGCCGCCTGCCGTGTGGCCACAGTGGCCATACGCACCGGCAGGGCCATCTGGAAAGGCAAGCCGGGCGGCATGAGGCAGATGGCCGAATGCCGATCGCGGCATGTCGGCGCCCGATGAACGTTCGATTAATAGATGTCGGTGTACACATTATTTTTGACATCGCTGTACGCTTGACGACGAAATAACTACAATCACATTGATAATGTCTAAGGTGTGCTGCTATTTCTGCTACGACACGGAGTACTACACTAGCGCCACTCATCTTGCAACAATGTATCATAACACTATTAACTTCGGATGTTACCCCATTTACCTCACGGAGAAGCGAGAGACCCTCGGGCAGACCATATCGAGCCCGAGGGGCCGCCCGAAACTATTTCCCTAAATGGCGCGCGCTTGAGGCAATGGGCGGACTGGGGGTGCTGACCGTCATAGTTGACGGGCCGCACGTGCCCTCAGGGTGAGCCGGCGGTACCATCCGCTATTCTGATGGCGGATCACCTCCCGACGCATGTCATTGGTGACATGCCCGGAGTTGAAGCCGGCCTCAACCCTCGCCTTTGCGATCCCGCCGGAAGCCTTCACTCCCTGGGGCGGCGAGGATTGAAGTGATGTGAGCGGGGAACTGCGCCGAGGGAGTCAGAGGGATGCGAGCGGGGAACAGCAGTGAGGGAGTCAGAGGAACCAAGCAGCTGGGCGCATGCTTCCCAGGCATACCAAATGGGGTAACACCGAGGAAGCAGGCGACTGGATCGCTGATCCCTGCATGAGGCCCAAGCCATCCAAATCGGGTCACACGCTTCCGTTCTGTCCTCTACCGTCCTCTTCGACGTCCTCTAGAGCTCGTTCAACGCCATGGCCCTCCCTCTTCCTCCTCGTGATCCTCATCGCATTAACGCCCATGCTCCCACCTGATCCTGGGCAACCATCTAATTCCTCCCGCCGTGTCTCTCCACCTACTGCCGCCTCCTTTTCTCTTGCTCCCACGCCCAATCTACCCCGACTCTCTCGCCCTTTCCGAACTCCCTTAGACCATCTCCAAGAGGCTTTGCAACGCCGCGCACGACACCCAATCTCACCATCGCTGCCCAGGCCAGAGGTCCCACAGACCGTGATCAAGCAGGAGGAAGTGCCGACGCGTTTAGAGGACATTGGAGAACCGGGATACATCATTCAGGTGAGTATCCAATGTCATACAGCGGCACACCGCGCTCCATGCGTCTCATACTAATCAAACCCCACCTCAGATGCGACAGCGCGTGAAGACCAGCACGCCGCCTGGAGCGCGGTCGTTGCGCGAAGACGCAGATGAGGAGGCCACACCGCGTGAACAACGCTCTCGCGAGGCACGAGACACGGACACTGCCCCGACCACCCCGACTCGCCTGCGCACGGTAATCAAACCGACTGGTAAAAGCACCAGCATCAGCCACAGGGCCCAGGCACGCCGCGCGCAGCTCATGCCGCCCCCAAACCCCGAGCGCGAGGGCGATGCGATGGCTGCCGCTCCCGAAACCACCGGCCTCCATTCTATGGAGTTGCGGAACACTACGCCCCAAGTGCAAGAGGAGCGCGCCCCTGCCGCAACCATCCGCGGTGAGCAAGAGGATCCCTCTTCCGCCCCAACGTCCTCCGAGCCTCCCGCCCAACCCGGAGGGTCCATCGCGCATGCAGGAGGCTCCCAGCCGATGCACTATGCGCCAGCACCACGCACACTACGTGAAGACATGCTGCTGTACCCATACCACGCAGCACCCTTTGCCCCCACGCATTACGGTGCTGCCGGACTCGACCCCCACAACCTGAACATGTACTACCACCCGTCTCCGTACCAGAACCTGGCGGCGCCGCTGCGCTCGCGAGCCCCATCCAGCGTCTCACGTGCAGACCTCGCAGGACCCTCCGCAGAGCCCCTTGCACCTCCCTCCAAAGTGGCATCAACATCCTCGCGAGTCGCACCTACAGCCCCGCGCTCGCGAGCGTCCTCCAACGCGTCGCATATCCATCCCACCGATCCCGCTGACCCTCTGCGCTACAAAAGCGCCTTAGCCCCCCCCGGTCCAAGCGACATGCCGGGCTGGACCGTCCTCCAGGTGGCGGATCCCCAGCCCCTACTTCCACAACGGCAAGCCCTTCCTCGCAGACCCTTAACACCCCCTCCTAGCGACAGCCAGCCCTCCAAGAGGGCCCTCGAGCCCACGCCCAAGGCGACGAGTACGCAGGAGGACCCATCCACGGATGTGCCTAGCGCGCAGCAAGCGGGCACCGCGGACAATGCAGCGGCAAGTGCTGCCGGTTCCCCTATGGATGAGTCTGGCGACAAGGCGGTGCATGACACCGCCCACGATG
>NW_020170195.1:0-2393 GCF_002117355.1 Postia placenta MAD-698-R-SB12 | reverse complement strand
GACCATTCGTCCTAAATGGCATGCTGCAGGACCGCTTGGCACTTGGGCCGCCTGCCGTGTGGCCACAGTGGCCATACGCACCGGCAGGGCCATCTGGAAAGGCAAGCCGGGCGGCATGAGGCAGATGGCCGAATGCCGATCGCGGCATGTCGGCGCCCGATGAACGTTCGATTAATAGATGTCGGTGTACACATTATTTTTGACATCGCTGTACGCTTGACGACGAAATAACTACAATCACATTGATAATGTCTAAGGTGTGCTGCTATTTCTGCTACGACACGGAGTACTACACTAGCGCCACTCATCTTGCAACGATGTATCATAACACTATTAACTTCGGATGTTACCCCATTTACCTCACGGAGAAGCGAGAGACCCTCGGGCAGACCATATCGAGCCCGAGGGGCCGCCCAAAACTATTTCCCTAAATGGCGCGTGCTTGAGGCAATGGGCGGACTGGGGGTGCTGACCGTCATAGTTGACGGGCCGCACGTGCCCTCAGGGTGAGCCGGCGGTACCATCCGCTATTCTGATGGCGGATCACCTCCCGACGCATGTCATTGGTGACATGCCCGGAGTTGAAGCCGGCCTCAACCCTCGCCTTTGCGATCCCGCTGGAAGCCTTCACTCCCTGGGGCGGCGAGGATTGAAGTGATGTGAGCGGGGAACTGCGCCGAGGGAGTCAGAGGGATGCGAGCGGGGAACAGCAGTGAGGGAGTCAGAGGAACCAAGCAGCTGGGCGCATGCTTCCCAGGCATACCAAATGGGGTAACACCGAGGAAGCAGGCGACTGGATATCAATTCGCTGATCCCTGCATGGGGCCCAAGCCATCCAAATCGGGTCACACGCTTCCGTTCTGTCCTCTACCGTCCTCTTCGACGTCCTCTAGAGCTCGTTCAACGCCATGGCCCTCCCTCTTCCTCCTCGTGATCCTCATCGCATTAACGCCCATGCTCCCACCTGATCCTGGGCAACCATCTAATTCCTCCCGCCGTGTCTCTCCACCTACTGCCGCCTCCTTTTCTCTTGCTCCCATGCCCAATCTACCCTGACTCTCTCGCCCTTTCCGAACTCCCTTAGACCATCTCCAAGAGGCTTTGCAACGCCGCGCACGACACCCAATCTCACCATCGCTGCCCAGGCCAGAGGTCCCACAGACCGTGATCAAGCAGGAGGAAGTGCCGACGCGTTTAGAGGACATTGGAGAACCGGGATACATCATTCAGGTGAGTATCCAATGTCATACAGCGGCACACCGCGCTCCATGCGTCTCATACTAATCAAACCCCACCTCAGATGCGACAGCGCGTGAAGACCAGCACGCCGCCTGGAGCGCGGTCGTTGCACGAAGACGCAGATGAGGAGGCCACACCGCGTGAACAACGCTCTCGCGAGGCACGAGACACGGACACTGCCCCAACCACCCCGACTCGCCTGCGCACAGTAATCAAACCGACTGGTAAAAGCACCAGCATCAGCCACAGGGCCCAGGCACGCCGCGCGCAGCTCATGCCGCCCCCAAACCCCGAGCGCAAGGGCGATGCGATGGCTGCCGCTCCCGAAACCACCGGCCTCCATTCTATGGAGTTGCGGAACACTACGCCCCAAGTGCAAGAGGAGCGCGCCCCTGCCGCAACCATCCGCGGTGAGCAAGAGGATCCCTCTTCCGCCCCAACGTCCTCCGAGCCTCCCGCCCAACCCGGAGGGTCCATCGCGCATGCAGGAGGCTCCCAGCCCATGCACTATGCGCCAGCACCACGCACACTACGTGAAGACATGCTGCTGTACCCATACCACGCAGCACCCTTTGCCCCCACGCATTACGGTGCTGCCGGACTCGACCTCCACAACCTGAACATGTACTACCACCCGTCTCCGTACCAGAACCTGGCAGCGCCGCTGCGCTCGCGAGCCCCATCCAGCGTCTCACGTGCAGACCTCGCAGGACCCTCCACAGAGCCCCTTGCACCTCCCTCCAAAGTGGCATCAACATCCTCGCGAGTCGCACCTACAGCCCCGCGCTCGCGAGCGTCCTCCAACGCGTCGCATATCCATCCCACCGATCCCGCTGACCCTCTGCGCTACAAAAGCGCCTTAGCCCCCCCCGGTCCAAGCGACATGCCGGGCTGGACCGTCCTCCAGGTGGCGGATCCCCAGCCCCTACTTCCACAACGGCAAGCCCTTCCTCGCAGACCCTTAACACCCCCTCCTAGCGACAGCCAGCCCTCCAAGAGGGCCCTCGAGCCCACGCCCAAGGCGACGAGTACGCAGGAGGACCCATCCACGGATGTGCCTAGCGCGCAGCAAGCGGGCACCGCGGACAATGCAGCGGCAAGTGCTGCCGGTTCCCCTATGGATGAGTCTGGCGACAAGGCGGTGCATGACACCG
>NW_020170194.1:0-2393 GCF_002117355.1 Postia placenta MAD-698-R-SB12 | reverse complement strand
GGGAGTCCTTTGACAAAGTTGGTGTGGAGAGTGTGGTAGTTGTTCTCAACGCGGTTGGTGCCATTGACCTCGGCGTCCTTGAGCTGAGCCTTTGATGCTAGCTGCTCGAAGTGGGTGACGTAGTTACCGAGGGAGAGTGCTGTCTTCCTATCCTTCTGTCGTTCGGGCAGTTTCATCAGGATTTGATGTGCCTTGATTCGCATTCCGTGCTCAGGGAACACCTCTTCTAGAGCGGCAACGAAGTCTGCCCAAGTGGAATAGACCTGGACTCCCCCTGCCGACTTTTTGTAATACGCGTCCACCCATGTTTTCCCCAGATCCTTCCTCATCAGCACTACAGTGAAGGCGATCTTTGCTTCATCGCTGAGTCGGGTGTTGTTGGTGGCGACGAAGTAGGAGAGGATGCATTGGATGAAGCGTCTGAGGTCCTCTGCCTTTCCGCTGAAGGGTTCAGGAGCGGGGATGTCGAGGCAAAGGGGTCGGTTGGCCATTGACTGCTGGGATTGGTATGCTGCGAGGGCAACAGCGATGCGCTGATCGATGTCTTCTTGAGTGAATGTTGCCATAGGGACTTCAGCCGGTGCATTGGTTGATGCGGGTGGAGCTGGTGGTAGTTCGATGTCTGGGATCTCGATGGGGACATACTGAACTTCAGGGAGTTCGAGTGGTTGTTTGTTGATGGGTGACTGCGCACTTTCTGCTATTTGTATAGGTTCGACATCGATCTGTAGGATGGTGAATACGTCTTCTGGGTGAGCGGGTGGGTGTCTCTGGTAGTAGCTAACGAGTTCTTGATGGGCGACGACCTGCAGGTGTGGACCGGTTGCATGACACCAGGTGCCGCCTCGAGGGTAGATGGGAGCCCTTTTTGTGGAGGTGACGAAGCAGCGATCTGCTCAGTCATATTGGAGGAGCGGTGATCCTGTGAGGGCTGGTAGTCCCAAAGGAACTGGGTTGACTGTGTTGTTCGACGTAATGGTGGATGAGATGTTTGACTAGGTAAAACTAGGAATGTAGCTTAGAAAGTTCGACCTTTTGATACAATGGTCTATACTCCTATATCGATGCCTGACTCGTAGACGACAAGCGAGGACTTATGGACAGTACGTCGTCCTGAAGATCGAGTGAGGAAGTCGAGAATGATCACTACCCCAAGCGAGGAGGAGCAGAGACTTAAATGAATAACCAGGTCGAACTTAGGGTTCGACTGACTAATGGTACAACTAGTTATACAAGTACCGGCTACGCATGGACCACGGTATCTGTATGGTCGTGTTTAGCAACAAGGAGGAACAAACCTAAAGGCTGGGGATGTTCGACTGGGTTGACCAAAGCAATGGTGAGCATACTCAAACCTAAGGCTAGGGACAAGTAAATGTATTAAGTTAGCAAAGGTAAGTAAAAGGAATATAGGGGCTTACTGACCTAGGAACAAGAGGTTAAAACTGAGGTCCCTAGGGCAGCAGAGGCCAGCTTATATACATGAGAAGTTAAGGGCAGGCTGTGTACACTGGTCCATGCACAGCTGGTCTGTGCACAGCATTGCTATGTCACAGCCACTGAGGTAGTAGCCTGGTGAGTCAGAAAGGCTGTGTCAGTGGAGCCTGGGCTGTGCCATGCACTGCCATCCCATCTAATTTAATTGTACAGTAGATAAGGACTTGTCTGTTCGAGTGTATAGTACAGAGGTTGCGGGTTTGAGCCCGCAGAAAGGAAAGAATTAAAAAACAGCTAGACACCATGTCAACTCATAACATTACCCCCCCCCTTCAACAGTGCATGACCTCATGTGAGGCACCCTTGCCCATCTCCCACCTAGAGTGGTAGTGTGCTTCAGTTAGCGGCGAAGGTATTGGCTGGAAGTTGAGACCACCAAAGATAGCGGCATTGAGGCGATGAGGGGCATTTGGGTTCTTCTGGTGGAAATCAGCTATGAGGGCCGGCACATTTGCAACATTGCACACCAGTTCCCATAATGTATGCGAGTCATCATGACCCTTCCAATTGACGAGGTACTGTAGCTAATGCTGGAAGATCCTGGAATTCTTGATCCGCTCAACCTCATATTTCTCGTCACCCTCAACCTCAATGGCAGATGGCTCCTCCAGCTCCTGGCCTGGGATGTCACTATGTGTGTACTTGCTCAGCAAGGAGACATGAAACACCAGGTGCACTGGCATCAACTTCGGCAGGACCAATTTGTAATCTAAGTCTCTGAGTTTTTGCCGCATGGCATATGGCCTGAGGTGCTTGGGACTGAGCTTCTTGCTCAGCTGTTTCAGCTTAAGGTTCCAAGCATCAAGCCAGACCTTGTCCCCCGGTGCAAAGACCGGTGTCTCTTGCACGTGTTTATTGTAGTACACCTTTATTCGCTCGGCTAACAGCTCAAGTGC
>NW_020170193.1:0-2394 GCF_002117355.1 Postia placenta MAD-698-R-SB12 | reverse complement strand
CTAGCAGTGGGTGTGTTGACTTATGTGATCCTATTTCGACGTAGGCTCTAACGGACTTATTTATTTGACCGCTTTTATTGGAGGTCCCGTCTGCATTATAAACATTGTACGGGGTTGCCAGCTTATGCGTCACCAGGCTGTTACTTTCAACAACTGACCGATTGATGAACGATGTTGTGGCCCCTGAGTCTACCAAAGCTTCGACCTGCACTTTCTTTCCGTATACCCACAGTGTCACAGGCAGAGTGAATGAATTCTTGTTGCGAGAGATATTTACAAGACTGCTGTGTACACTATCTACATTGATTCCGACGGTGGGTTCCGATTCCTTAAGTACATGTTTGCAGGTAGTCACATATACTTCTTCCAAAAATCCGAGGTAGCTGCGGTGGGTTCTGTCTTTGCAGACAGCTGGGGTTCATCCTTCCCAGCCAGAGTCGATTCCTCGATGTTCGCAATCTCCTCGATTCTCGCAGTGTTGGCGCTCATGGCTTTTGTGGACAGGGGTGTGTCGTCCTCGCTATCCGTAAGCTCGACTTGAATAACCCGCGTTTTCTTAGCCTTCTTGGCCACGGGGTTACCACTTCCTCCTTGTGCCTTCTTAGCGCCATCCCCTTGGGTCTTCGGCCGCTTGTCCGCATTTTTGGCCAACTTATAGCAATCATCTGTGTTATGAGTCTTCGACTTGCAGATGACGCAATACTTCTTTGCCTCTGTCGAGGCGGCCTCAGCGTCCCTTGCCTTGCCTTTGCCTTTGCCCTTCGATTTCGACTTTTCAGCCGAATCGATGTCCATGGGAACAGCGCCGCTGTTATCCGAGCCACTGTTCTTGAATACTGAGCCTTGTGCCTTCTCTGGGTTGACGATCTTGTTGATGTTGAGCAAGATGTCGAGGAACAATGTCCAATCCTTTGGCAACATGGACTCGTCCTTTCCGGCCAACACCAACTGCATGTCACGAGGTATAACCTCCCGGAGTTTGTCAATGAGGAGACTATCGTCATACTCCGTGAGACGTCCGAGGGTGCGGAACCTCTCAGCGTACTTCACAAAGTCCTTCGAGGCCAGATCCTTATTGATAAACAGTGCCGTGATCTCCTTCTTTGCACCCTCCTTGTCGTCGCATTGCCCGTATATCTGGGCCAGTTCCGCCACAAATGCCTTCCAGGTGCCCAGATCCTTTCCTTCCCGCATTTTCACATAGTAGCTCTTCATGTACTGATGAGCTGGTCCTTGCAACTTCGAGAGGGCCGTGACGATTCGCTGTTTGTCCGTGGCCACTCCCTCATGCTCGCACCACAGTACGATCAGGTCCAGCCATTCCTCAAGCTTGGTCTTATCCTCACTGCCCTTGAAGGCCGGAGACTCCCCCATCTTAGGTTGACGGGAATGACCACTACCTGTTGACGCAGGTAGCGCATCAACTTGTCGCTTGTAGGAATCGACTAGCGCCTGCTGATTCTGGACCGTGATATGCAGGGATTCCACCTCTCGAAGGAGGCTCTGAAGGTATCCGTCGTAGTGCCTGCTTATTTCTAAGGTCAGGCGACCAATCCAGTCTCTGACTCGTCCAGTGGTTGATTCTGCGGCATTCGCAGTAACTGTTTGCAGCAGAGCTGCTTGTTCATCAGAGACGTTCACGTTCTGGAAGATTGCATTGCGCCACTCTTCTTCCGTGGCGATAGCGAATGCTTCGGTCGGAACGAAGGGGATGTATGGGGCCATTTCTTATTGTAGTGATTAGCCTGTATTCACTTATGATTGAAAGAAAAAAGTGAAGCGAAGGAGATCTCCTCCTCATGCCATATAAGCCAATTATGCCAGAAAAGATTGCCAATCTTTATTCCACTATCTACACTTCGTATTTGAAGGTGATGTTTAGGCTAGCCAACTCATTACAAATCTCCGGCAGGCAACTGCTTAAGTCTTCGAAGAAGACATGCCCGATCCTTTTCAGGTCGCGCTTGATAACTCTCCAGTGCCTGTTGGTAAGCCGGCGCGCCTTCTTCTCCAGCCCATGATACAACTCGTCAAACCCATCGCCCATCCTCCTGACTTTCGCCACAACTTCCGGCTCCAAGCTCCCTTCTTCCTTTTCCATTCGAGCAAATACCGGTTCCAGCCTGTCGGCTGTGGCGGCAAACATTTCGTTGTACTCGGATGTGCGCAGCAGAATCTTCGTGCGCTGGAAGTGAATGTCGGGGAGCGGCTTGGGTGGTTCGTATTCGTAGGAGGGTCCCGCCTGCATATCGATACGGTCGATGAGGGGGGGAGCAGGGTCGGAGATACGATCGAGTAACTGTTGCTTCTTGAAGAGATGCGCACGAAGTGCAAGCTCCTCGATGTCGTGTTTCGCTTTTTCAGCGCGTTCAGGGTTGAAGGGGCGGCAAATGA
>NW_020170192.1:0-2394 GCF_002117355.1 Postia placenta MAD-698-R-SB12 | reverse complement strand
CTCGAAGAGCATCGTCGGAGCGGCTGGTGCTGCGAGATTTCTTCTATGCCATTCGTAGATTCAATCTCGTATTGTGAGACCAGGGATAGTGCGGGGGCAGAAACTTCCGTTCGGAAGGACGATCTTTCCTTTGGTGTTACGCTTGCACTTGCCGTCCCAGATGTCGATCTCCGCGAACTCACAGGTGCCTACCCTGCAGCCACGATTGCTGCAGTAATGGCACGTCTGTTCCACTCTGCTGTTCTTATGGACGTGGACGGCAGCTTGTTGTCTCGGTGCGGGGGCGTGGTTGTGCATAGCGTGCGTCATCGGCTGAATGAGTGTTGCGATCGTCCTCGACAGGCTTTTGATGATCATTGAGATGTCTTTGGTTTTGATCATCCCGGGAGGCACCGTTGTCAAAGTGCTCGATGTCGAAGCGGTAGCTTGGTTAGCCGCTGTTGTAGGTGTGCTCGATGTACTGTGTAGAATGAAAGTAGCCGCCGCGTGAATCTCTGCCATGGTGTATGGGTCGTCGGCGTAGTGATCGGGGTGCTTGAGATGCAGTCGGGTCTCGAGCTGTGTGAGCAACGCTGGCTGGAAACCTCGAAGAAATGCGTGACTTTGTTCGATAGGGGAGAGCCGGTGCTGTGCAATGAGATGTGTTGTAATGGCCATGAAGTCGCGGTAATAGCAGCCTAGGTCTGCCGCGTTGTGAATCCCGATACGAGCGCGTTCTCCGATGAGCTGGTCCATGTCCGCCAGCGACCACTTTCTTGTATCATCAGCACCAGGATAGAGTGCTCGTACGTCGGCTTTCCAGTTGTTGTAGCTCTTGGCTACGTCGATGAATGTCGCGACTTGAGGTCAAGCGACAGGGGAATACCTAAAAGCAAGGGGCGTCCGACTGGTTCTCACCGAAGCGATGGTGAGCGAGGCTCAAACCTAAGGCTAGGGACAAGAATGTATTAGTTAGTAAGTAAAAGAAGTAAGTACAGGAGAGCTTACTGACCTAGGGACAAGAGGTCGAAACTGAGGTCCCTAGGGCAGCAGAGGCTGGTTTATATACATGGGAAGATTTAGGGCAGGCTGTGCGCGTTGGTCCGTGCACAGCTGGTCTGTGCACAGCATGCCGACGCGGCCCCGGGGGCCGGTGAGTCAGAGCGGCTGCGTCAGCGGGGCCCGAGCTTGTGCCGTGCACTGCCGTCCTATCTAATCTGATCGTACAGTAGATAATGAGGTGTCCGTATCGGGCAAGTAGTACAGAGGTCGCGGGTTCGAGCCCGCAAAAAGGAAAAAATTAAAAAACGGCTAGGCGCCGTATCAAGTCGTGACATTACCCCCCCCTCAACGGCGCATGACCTCATGCGAGGCGCCCTTGCCCATCTCCCATCTGGAGCGGCAACGTGCTTCAGTCAGCGGCGAAGGCATCGGCTGAAAGTTGAGACCACCAAAGACAGCGGTGTTGAGGCGGCGAGGGGCGTTCGGATTCTTCCGGTGGAAGTCGGCTATGAGGGCCGGCGCATTGGCAACGTTGCGCGCCGGTTCCCATGACGTATGCAAGTCGTCATAACCCTTCCACTTGACGAGGTACTGCAGCTGACGCCGGAAGATCCTCGAATCTTTGATCCGCTCAACCTCGTATTCCTCGTCGCCCTCAACCTCGATCGCCGGCGGCTCCTCCGGCTCTCGGCCCGGGATATCGCCACGCGTGTACTTGCTCAGCAAGGAGACATGAAATACCGGGTGCACCGGCACCGACTTTGGCAGGACTAATTCATAATTCAGGTCTCCAAGCTTTCGTCGCACGGCATACGGTCCGAGGCGCTTGGGACTGAGCTTCTTGCTCGGCTGTTTCAGCTTAAGGTTCCGGGCATCAAGCCAGACCTTATCCCCCGGCGCAAAGACTGGTGCCTGTTGCACGTGCTTATCGTAGTACACTTTCATACACTCGGCCAACAGCTCGAGCGCAGAGCGCGTATCGTCGCGAATCTCCTTCAGGATCTTGAGCCGATCAGCGGCCGCAGGCATCGCAGCCATCGGATTGATCCGAACCTGGATCTCAGGATTGTACCCTTGATGCAGGTAGAAAGGGGAGTGCCCGGTCGCGGAGTGAACTCGGTTGTTCAGTGCGAATTCCGCGAGCGGCAACTGCTTCGCCCAATCATCCTGCCTGTGGCTTGTGAAAGCGCGCAGGTACTGCTCAATCTCCTGATTCCAGCGCTCAGTCTGGCCGTCTGTCTGAGGGTGGAACGCTGTAGACAGCGCCGGCTCGATCCCTAGTCCCTTGTACACCGCATGGAGATATTTCGAAGCGAACTGGGGACCTCGGTCTGATATGACCTTGGCCGGGGCCCCATGATGCTTGAACACATCGCGGATGTACAGGTCTGCCGCACTTTCTGCCGTCAGGGT
>NW_020170191.1:0-2395 GCF_002117355.1 Postia placenta MAD-698-R-SB12 | reverse complement strand
ACGCGGCCCCGGGGGCCCGGTGAGTCAGAGCAGCTGCGTCAGCGGAGCCCGAGCTGTGCCGTGCACTGCCGTCCTATCTAATTCTAATCTTATCGTACAATAGATAACGACGTGTCCATATCAGGCATGTAGTACAGAGGTCGCGGGTTCGAGCCCGCGAAAAGGAAAAAATTAAAAAATGGCTAGACGCCGTACCAAGTCGTGACAGCGTCAGCATGCTGTGCACGGACCAGCTGCGCACAGACCAGTGCGCACAGCCTGCCCTCATCTTCCCCTATATATAAGCCGGCCTCTGCTGCCCTAGGGACCTCAGTTTCGACCTCTTGTCCCTAGGTCAGTAAGCTCCCATGTACCTGCTTACTTATCCCTCACTAACTAAATACATTTCTTGTCCCTAGCCTTAGGTTTGAGCGTAGCTCACCATCGCTTCGGTAAGACTTAGTCGGACGCCCCCAGCCCTTAGGTTTTCTCCAGTCGCTTGACCTCAAGTCGCGACATTAGGTCGAAACTCCCCAAGCTGCCGGCGTCCTCTCGGGACTCCCCACATTCACTTTCCTTTCCCACAGGTCGGGTGGTGCGCACCCCTACGATACCCTACGGTACATACGATACGTAGGTAGCCTTACATACATCGCCACCCCTAGAGGAACGAACTCTTCAACACCTGCACTTCAGTGGGCAGTGTTTGTCCTCACGGACGCGTGGTCTAGGTTCCTGCTGCATACTAGCCAAAAGCAGTACTGGGCCCCACGTGAACTGCGAACCTCAGGGTCTTCTTGGGTGCCGTAGCGTAAGCTAGTGTAGTACGGCCAATTTAGTACGCGCACCTCCCCTTCCTCCCCCCATCCAACGTGGCTGCCTGCCAAGGCCAGATCCACGCATTCGACTCCCAGGACCTCATCGACGTCTACATCCCAGACGGCCCTGAGACTATCATCTACCGTTGCGAGCAGCAGCCGTGCCCAAATCGGACACCCCGATCGATCGAGGAGGATTACCCGCGCTACAAAGCGATCCAACGAGCGCAACACCCACTCGGACCCCGAAGCACCCTTGCGTCTCGATCCGCCTTGCGGCACTCTCGCCCTGTCTCCCCTACCTCCCGCCTTCCCCAAACTGTCGCCGAGTCCAGTCAAGCGCGAGGAGATCTCCCTCCAGACCCTGCGCCAGAGCCTGAGCCTGAGGAGGGTGAGGGTGAAGAAGGAGTCTCGGAGTCCGAGTCCGAGGATTCTGTTGGGTCCGCCTCGCCGACAGTGTTCACCCCCGCATCAGCAGTCCCTGACGTACGTAACCCCCCCACCGAACTTCCTCCAGAGCCTTCACCGCCGACTCCGCCGAGAGGCCGCTCGAGCACTCCTCTCGAAGTCCGACCAGCGGAGGGCCATCACAGCCGCCTCCGCCCCCGCAGCGTCCTCCGTCCCCCCCGACGCCGATAATGTCTTCCCCCTCGACCGCCCCCGACAAGGAGACCCTGAAGCTCCTTCTCCCCCTCCGCTATGACGGCAAAACCGTCATCGAATGCGACAGATTCCTGTCGCAACTACGTATCTATTGGCTGATCAACACGTCGTTGACAACCATTGAGCTCAAGGTACAAGTTGCGCTGAGCCTGCTCGATGGCGACGCCCGCACCTGGGCTACGCCTTACTTTGCCCAACTCGCATCGGTGCAGATGGGTGTGCAAGGGGTTACAACCCCCTTCAGGAACGAAGCGGCCTTCACCGCTGCCTTCAAGGCTCGCTTCGGTAATCTCGACGATGCGGCAGCAGCACAAGTGGAGCTGGCGAAGCTCTGTGCGGACAAATCGGTCCGCGAAAAACGCACCACTGCGGAGTTCTCCACGCTGTTCAAGGGTCCGGCGGATCGCTCTGGGTATGGGGACCTAGAGCTACGCGACAAGTACCTGAGCGGCATCCCCTCCCGCATATATCGCAAGATCGAGCTCGAAACCTTCACCACGTGGCGAGCCGCTGAAAAGCAGGCCACTGAGGTCGAGCAGATCCTCGACATCAGCCGGGCCTGTCGGCCCGAGCTAAACAACTTCTTCTCCGCCCGAGGTCGAGGACGCGGTGGGGCGCGTGGTGGTGCACCCCAGTTGCACGCAGCTTCAGCCAGCATCAATGCGGCCGTCGGAAAAGGAGACTTCCCCGGCACTTGCTTTGGCTGTGGGAAGCAAGGGTACCGACGTTTCGAGTGCCCCAACTGTAAGGACAAGCCTTACACAAAATGCGCCGACACGCGGGCTACAGTTGCCTCGGGCTCCACCCAGGCAGTGACAAGCGCCCCCGTCGCTTCATCCTCGGCGAGTATAAGCACTGCTTCAGCGAAATCGGAAAGTTCCGAGCTGGCGGACTTAATAGCACAGGTGAAGTCGATGCACGAGGAGCTTGAACAC
>NW_020170190.1:0-2397 GCF_002117355.1 Postia placenta MAD-698-R-SB12 | reverse complement strand
GTACCACCTGCCTGATACGGACATGTCGTTATCTACTGTACGATTAGATTAGATGGGGCGGCAGTGCACGGCACAGCTCGGGCTCCACTGACGCAGCCGCTCTGACTCACCGGCCCTCGGGGCCGCGTCGGCATGCTGCGCACGGACCAGCTGCGCACGGACCAGCGCACACAGCCTGCCCTTATCTTCCCCTGTATATAAGCCGGCCTCTGCTGCCCTAGGGACCTCAGTTTTGACCTCTTGTCCCTAGGTCAGTAAGCCCCAGTTGTATCCTTTACTTACCTTCACTAACTAATACATCTCTTGTCCCTAGCCTTAGGTTTGAGCCTCGCTCACCATCGCTTCGGTGAGAACCAGTCGGACGCCCCTCGCTTCTAGATATTTCCCTGTCGCTTGACCTCAAGTCGCGACACTGTGTCTGTCTATGACTCTGTAACTCAGATGAGGCTAGACCATCAAGCTTCACGATTCACCTTGTTTCTTGTACTCGTACTTCTTTTCTGTATGCACCATTGTATAGGAAAGAAGTGCTGCTTCACAACAAACAAGACTTCACTTCTCGAACGTCACTGTAATCAATGTGCTGAGTATCAGCAAACAATCCTCCAAGATGCTGCAAAGTATCGAGAGTTGCGGACTCGCCGGAAAGCCAAAAGGGAAGAGAAGATAAGAAAGACAGCCACGGGGCAGGCCATACAATCCCATAGTCAGGATGTGGTCAGTATTCTCAACTATTTGTCAATGAGGTGATTCACTCACTTGTATGTTGCATTTGAAGCCTATGGTGGTCGACGAGACAAGCTCAGATGTGTACGTGGGCAATAATGACTATACAGACTTGCCCAGCCCTTCGACTGGGTCAGTATCGGATGCACCAAGTAGGGATGTCGCTGCGGAAATTGGTCGACCAACACGTGAACGGAGGCTGCCGAGACGCTATCGGTCTATGCAAGACATAACGCGCGTTCGGCATGTCAGCCGACATCTTGATGTCATACCGGAGGGCCCGTCCCCTGCCATTAATCCTGAGCCTATCATGGACGCACCTCCTAATCCCAGTGCTGTGCGGCGTGTAATCCTACATGTCTGGGACTCCATGCGAACTGCGGTTAATGCATTTGGTGTCCTCCGTGAGTATCCGCATCGCCCCTCGTTTGATCCAGATGCAGCAGTGCGTCCGGAGGACCTCGCAGACTATCACAACAAGGGGCCCTGCGAAGATATACAGGGGGGATTGTTAAACAGCGATTCTTTCACTTCAACATCCGCACCACCAGCCGACAGAGCACCACCGTGGCCCTTTGCGAATATGTCTATCTGGCGGCTGATGAACTGGTTTAGCTCTGGAAGTGGTCAGAAATCAGTGGGAGAAACAAATCGTCTTGTGCACGATGTTCTCCTCGCAGATGACTTCACAGCATCCGACCTACATCATTTCAGGGTTGCGCGTGAAGCAAAGCGCATAGATGGCTCTGAGGAAGACACACCAGACGTCGCATCAGATGCCCAGTCAGCCCCATTTGCTGGTGATGGATGGAGAAAGACATCCGTTGACATAGACATTCCGACAGGCGAACGAGACAGCCCCAAATCTCCTGGTTATAAAACCTTCTCCATTAGTGGTCTTCACTATCGGTGTCACGACTTGGTACGGCGCCTAGCCATTTTTTAATTTTTTCCTCTTCGCGGGCTCGAACCCGCGACCTCTGTACTACTTGCCTGATATGGACGCGTCGCTATCTACTGTACGATTAGATTAGATGGGGCGGCAGCGCACGGCACAGCTCGGGCTCCGCTGACACAGCCGCTCTGACTCACCGGCCCCCGGGGCCGCGTCGGCATGCTGCGCACAGACCAGCTGCGCACGGACCAACGTGCACAGCCTGCCCTAAATCTCCCCATGTATATAAACCGGCCTCTGCTGCCCTAGGGACCTCAGTTTCGACCTCTTGTCCCTAGGTCAGTAAGCTCCTGTATTCTCTTACTTACCTTACACTAACTAATACACTTTCTTGTCCCTAGCCTTAGGTTTGAGCACTGCTCACCATCGCTTCGGTGAGACTTAGTCGAACGCCCCCAGCTCCTTTTAGGTTTTCCCCTGTCGCTAGACCTCAAGTCGCGACATTAGGTCGAAACTCCACAAAGCTGCCGGCGTTCCTCGGAACCCCACACACTCACTTTTCCTTTCCCATAGGTTGGGTGGTGCGCACCCCTACTGTACCCTACGATACGTAGATAACATACGATACATCGCCAACACTTGAGAAACGAACTCTTCAGTACCTGCGCTTCAGTGAGCGGTACTTGTCCTCACGGACGCGTAGCCTTGGTTCCTGCTGCATAATAGTCAAAAGCAGTATTGGGCCCTACGTGAACTGCGAATCTCAGTGTCATCTC
>NW_020170189.1:0-2397 GCF_002117355.1 Postia placenta MAD-698-R-SB12 | reverse complement strand
GCTCGAATTTCATCGAACGTTAGCAAAGCCCGACGGCATCTCCGAAAGCGTTTACGAAGGATTCATCAAGT
Source organism: Postia placenta MAD-698-R-SB12 (assembly GCF_002117355.1). Classification (NCBI taxonomy): domain Eukaryota; kingdom Fungi; phylum Basidiomycota; class Agaricomycetes; order Polyporales; family Adustoporiaceae; genus Rhodonia; species Rhodonia placenta. The sequence goes on along the minus strand of NW_020170189.1, from coordinate 2,326 downwards.
ACTGCATGCAATTCTTCCTCGACAACGACACCCTCTGGCGCAAGGACAGTCACGGAGCACACAAGCTAGTCGTCAAGCCCGGCGATCGCCTTCGAATACTTCGAGAATGCCACGACCGCACCGCGCATCGAGGAATCTATGCAACCCGAGCCTTCGTCAATGAGCGATTCTGGTGGCCATTCCACTACGCCAACATCGCCTGGTTCGTTCGATCGTGCCATATCTGCCAGTCTCGACAAGTGCGTCAAATCCTCATTCCTCCGACCGTCGCAGTACCAGCCCCCATCTTTGCGAAAATTCACATCGACACAATGCACATGCCAGCTTCGGGCGGATACAAGTACTTGGTCCAAGGTAGATGCTCGCTCACGACTTACCCCGAGTTTCGAATGCTTCGAAAAGAGACAGCAAAGGCCCTCGCCGACTGGATCTTCGAAGACATCCTCTGTCGATGGGGCGCGCTCAGCGAGATCGTCACCGACAACGGTACGGCGTTCATCAAGGCGGCCGATTACCTTTCGAAGAAGTACCACATCAACCATATTCGAATCAGTGGGTACAATTCAAGGGCGAACGGTCTTGTCAAACGTCTGCACTTCAGCACGCGACAAGCCTTGTTTAAGACAGCCGATGGAGATGAGAAGAAATGGTCCCAAGCTGCGTATTTTGTATTTTGGTCCGAGCGCATCACGACTCGACGACGCATGGGCTGCTCACCCTATTTCGCTGTTACGGGCACCCATCCGCTCATTCCTCTCGACATCGTCGAAGCTACGTATCTGCAACCACCACCGACTTCGGTCCTTTCGACGACCGATCTCATAGCCTGAAGAGCCATTGCGCTCCAGAAACGCGTCGAGCAAGTCACTGAACTCCACTCGAAGGTCTACAAAGCACGTCGAACGGCAGCAATTCGCTTTGAGAAGGAGCACGAGCACTCAATCCAGGATTTCGACTTCAAACGCGGAGCCCTAGTGCTCATACGCAACACGAAGATCGAGAAGTCCCTCAACCGCAAGATGCGCCCACGATACCTAGGCCCCCTCATCGTTGTCTCGCGCAACAAGGGCGGCGCGTACATCGTGTGCGAGCTCGACGGTACAGTCCTCGATCGACCCATCGCAGCATTCCGCGTCATTCCGTACTTCGCGCGCAAATCCATACCAATTCCCGAAGATCTCGAAGATGTCTCGACCGAGCGTCTTCGAGAACTCGAACTATCGAATTCTCTAGGCGACGACGACGATGATGAAGTCGAAGAAGCCGAAGAACGCGACGAATAGAGGTTCTTCCCTTACTTGTACAGCACGATACGTACTTTCTTCTCTCTGTTCCTGCTCTCACGTTACGCGATATTTTGAATTTTCTCCTACGTTTTAGACCCTCCCATGTACGAATATCTTCGATTCAACTCGATAGTCGCGACATCGTTCGACGTTCTACGAACGCTTCGATTCGACCGTTGCGCGGAGGCTCACCTTGAAGAGTCCTCCTAGGCTGTGATGACAAACTGAGCCTATATTTTCATTAAGTCCATTTTCCCTCACTACGAACATTTCGATTTCACCTTCTATGCCCTTCGATCATATTACGACTTACTTCGAACACACTTATTTGCATCTCCTTTTCTTAGTTCCCGCTAGGTTTCGTCTAGGCCAAGGGCCACATTTTCGATTCGACCATCTACGCAATACTCTACGACATAAGGACAACTACGATACAAGACGACCTGCACCATCGCCTACTCATCGTCGACAGCCCCGCGCACGAAACCGATCCCTCCCTTCGCAAGCGCGGCCTTCTCCATCTTCTGGAGGTCGACGTCCATGTCGTGGAGGAGCGCTCGACGGCGCGCGATGTGAGCATGCTGTCAGGTCAGAAAGTGTTCTGCCGCGGTTCACCGGATACGTCAACAGTATCAGGCTATCACGGTTGTTCGGTTTGAGGGAAGAAGGTGATTGACTAATGACCACTCAAGGACTGATAACAACCAACAACTAAACCACCAATTTCAACAACTTTGAAGGCTTAACGTTGACTTTTATGAGTGTGGGTGACTTGGATGCTTGACTGGTGTGTGCTTGACGTGACTGGCTTATACGGGACTTGACTGGCTTATACGTGGATTGACTGGCTTATACGTGGATTGACTAGCTTATACGTGACTTGGCGTGACTTGACTAGCTTGATTCAACAGACTATAGCTCCGTTTGAGCAACAGACTGCTGATAACTGGGCGATACGTGACGAGCGTGACTCAGACCAGGGTTCCGTTTGAACAAAGGTCGAACTATGACAACAAAAGGCAAGCTTCAGATAAGCAAGC
>NW_020170188.1:0-2398 GCF_002117355.1 Postia placenta MAD-698-R-SB12 | reverse complement strand
GTACGTCCCCATCGAAATCCCGAACATTGAACTACCACCAGCTCCACCCGCACCAACCAACGCACTGGTTGAAGTCCCTATGGCAACATTCACTCAAGCAGACATCGATCAGCGCATCGCTGTCGCCCTCGCAGCATACCAATCCCAACAGTCAACTGCCAACCGACCCCTTCGCCTTGACATCCCCGCTCCCGAACCCTTCAGCGGAAAAGCAGAGGACCTCAGACACTTCATCCAATGCATCCTCTCCTACTTCGTTGCCACCAACAACACCTGACTCAGCGATGAAGCAAAGATTGCCTTCACTGTAGTGCTGATGAGGAAGGATCTGGGGAAAACATGGGCGGACGCGTATTACGAGAAGTTGGCAGGGGGAGTCCAGGTCTATTCCACTTGGGCAAACTTCGTCGCCGCTCTAGAAGAGGTGTTCCCTGAGCACGGAACGCGAATCAAGGCACATCAAATCCTGATGAAACTGCCTGAACGACAGAAGGATAGGAAGACAGTGCTCTCCCTCAGTAACTATGTCACCCGCTTCGAGCAGCTAGCATCAAAGGCTCAGCTCAAGGACGCTGAGGTCAATGGCACCAACCGCGTCGAGAACGACTACCACACTCTCCATGCCAATTTCGTCAAAGGACTCCCAAAGGAGCTGTATTTTGCGCTCGCAACAAGGGTCGCTAGGGATTGACCTAACACCATGAAGGCCTGGTACGACGAAGTATGAAACACCGATGCAGCCAAGCAGGGGGCTCTCATTGTCACAGACACCAGGGACTATGGTGAACCAATGGATATCGATACCGCTGCCGTCACATCAACTTTCACCTCCACGTCGGGAGGAAGGAAGTGGGAACTAGGGGCTGTTCTCAACAAGGCCGATCAGAAGCTCCACAGGGACGGAAACCTGTGCTTCTACTGCCACATCAAGGGCCACAGCGCCAAGGACTGCCGCAAGAAAGCGGCTGCACGACAAGGGGGTGGGAGGCTGAACCAGGGAGGATCTGGGAAGGATGACTTCTGTGCCAGAATCAAGGCACTTTCTGCTGACGAGAAGCGGGAGCTGTACGAAGAACTCATGATGGAGGATTTTTGAAGGGGCAGGGTGAGCTGACGCAACCACTGCCTGTATCTGTTTCACTGTCCCGTGTAATTCTAGTAGTCCGAAATGAATGCGCTCTGCACATTCCGATTACTGTGGGACGAAAAGACGTCGAGGTGCGCGCTTTCATCGATAGCGGCGCAACAGGAATCTTCATCAGCCCGAGATTCGTCCGAGAACATTGACTTCGGACAGAACCTCTTCCCCGACCCATCCCCGTCTTCAACGTGGACGGAACTCCGAACAAAGAAGCACTTATCACACAAAGAGCCCTCTTATCTTACAAGATAAGCAGAGAACCCCGATTTGTCAAAGCCTACGTCGCCAGCATCGGCAAGAAAGACATCATCTTCAGCCATACCTGGCTCAAACTCGAAAACCCCAAGATAGACTGGAAAACGGGACGAGTTGAGCTAAACCACCGATGGACGAAAGACGAGACCAGGGCCTGGAAGATGGACCTGTACCAAAGGCAAGTGGCTCAGCTAGAACTAAAGAAGGCCGTAGCTACCCCACTCCCAGAACCAATGGAGGACAAATTCATCATCATCTCCACCTCGGAGCACACAACCCTTCCCAAACGAAAAACTAGCGGTGCAGCAGGATACGACATTTCTGCTGTGCATCAACTTACCATCCCTGCCCGATGACGAGGCCTGGTTGGCACCGATCTTATCATGGCTATCCCCAAAGGACACTACGGAAGAATTGCACCTCTGTCCGGTCCAGCACTAAAGGAAATTGATGTCGCTGCAGGAGTAATCGACTCCGATTACTGAGGCAAGGTCTCAGTCCTGCTGGTCAACAACTCCAAGCTCCCGCTCACCGTCAAAGCCAGCGACCGAGTTGCTCAGCTCATCCTTGATATCACAAAACCTACAAACCCACCTTATAGCTTGATAGTAGAGGGGGGGAGATGATAGCACTTAAGTATGGGGAGGTAATGCTGTTAAGCGCAACAATGACGTGAATAGAACTGGGGGACAGGGTGCCCCAGGATGCTGTCTTATATACATGAGGGAAAACCCCCCAGGGACCGGTAATGGACCCCTGGTACCTAGCTTGGTAAGAATTACTAAGTATCATGTGTCCTATGATGTAATCTATGATGTCATAGTCTGGCCCTGCCCTGCCCTGGGCCTAGGGTCCAGAAATGACCGGCCTATGGCCTAGTGCCTGAGCCTAGCTCCTATCTATGATGTCAGAATGATGTCATGGTCCAGACAGAGTCTGGTTTCTATCTAGAAAAGGTCCGGCATTAGAGTCTAGCCTGATGTGTCCAGAACAAGATCATGT
>NW_020170187.1:0-2398 GCF_002117355.1 Postia placenta MAD-698-R-SB12 | reverse complement strand
CCAACCAGGGTTGGGTTGCCAGTCAGCCGGGATGGTAGTGCTCCGCGGCGTTGCTTGGAGGAAAGGGGATGGGATCGGGGGGCGCCTGAAGGCAGACGTCGGTAGGGGTGCGGGTAGGGGTAAGTACGCGTTGGGGATGGCGCGCGGGATGAATTTGTTGTGTCGCGCCCAGATGCTGCGTGGTAGGAGCGGTTGAAAGCGATGGGCAACTTTCAGATTATCGAGCCGGATGAGCTCGGTGAGGACGCGGTCGTCCTGTTGGCGTAGGAGCCGTTTGTGGTGGTCGATGGCCTCGTCGGCTGCCTTGACAGCCTCATCGTATTCGTGGCGGGCGGAGAGATACGCCTCTAGTGCAGCGCGGTCGGTGGCATTGGTTGCCTCGGGGTTGTGGGCTTTGAGCTTGTTGAAAACGTCGGTGGGATTACTGAGAAGGAACGTCAGCAAGGTGCTGTCGCCGACGTGGGTGTGCTTAGGGGTGTAGATTGAGAGCCTTTTCCCACCTTCGGTCGAGGGGGCGTTGAACTGGTCGAGGAACGAGAGGGTGGAAGACATGTTGGTATGAGTGGGGGTGTAGCGACTGGGTTGAGCTGCTGTCGACTCAGCTCAAGTTCTTCCTTTTCTTATACTCCGTTAGCACGTCATCCGCAGTCCCTGTCAGGTTTGCTTCGGGTTCCCATGAGTCATCCATGGTTGAGTAACCCTTCCACCTTGCATTGTTCCTGTGGCCAGTGGCCTTTGTTCTCCTTTTGGACTCTATTGTTCTTTTTCTTATTGTTCTGCTGTGGGAATGCTTTCCCCTGCTCATGTATATAAAGGGCTCTGTAGTGACCCTTTATTACCGCTTCTGTGATCTGCTTTGACTTCAGCCCCACTTGTGGCATTCAGTCCCTCAGTGCTAGTGCTGTGCAACTGCTCCCTGCATCACCTTTTGATATGTAATGATGCCAGAAATGACTTTTCCAAGGCACGCAAAGCAGGAACAGCAGGCAATCTTGCTGCATTTGGATTGGATGAAAATACAATGAATGAGTTGGATGATGATCACTTTGAAAATCAAGTCAATGACAGTCTTAGCCCTGATGTTGATCTACTTCAAAATATTAATGAATGGCAACAGATTGGAAGTCAAACACAACTACGAATGGCCAACATGATGCATGCTGAGAATATCATGCACATGTCAGGTTGGCTTGATGATCTTCCTTCTGAATATAAGATGCAACCAATCAAGAATCATATAATCACTGGAGATGAGTGAAAGGCCTCAGAGTGGCGAACTTTGCTTGCTGAAAAGCGTCAATAAATTCTGCAAGCCAGAGAGGAGCAAATGGAAGCTAAGAAGTCAAGTAACCATAGCACTACAAATGAAAAATATATTGACATTGTCAAAGTGATTGATCAGTCGTACTTGGACAAGGGTTTTAAGGCAAAACAAGTGTCAGATCAAAAGCTGATTGATAACACAGTTAAAAGGTTCAGTTTAAACAAGGAACAGGAGCATGCATTTAGAATAGTGGCAAACCATGCTACGGATCCATCTGGTGAACAGCTCAAAATGTATCTTGGTGGAATGGCAGGCACGGGAAAGTCTCAGGTGATCAAGGCATTGATACACTTCTTTAATGAGCGCAAGGAGGGATACAGATTCATTTGTATGGCCCCCACAGGTGCAGCAGCAGCCTTGATAGCAGGATCCACTTATCATTCCATGCTTGGTTTTAGCAAGTATAGTTCAGACTCTGCCTCCAATCTTATGCAAGTAAGAGCACATCTGCAAAATGTTGACTACATATTCATTGATGAAATATCTATGGTTGATTGTCACAGTCTGTATGAGATTTGTGCCAAAATGTGTACTGCTTTGCATAATGATGGTCACCCATTTGGAGGTGTAAATGCGATATTTGCTGGAGATTTTGCACAACTACCACCTGCAGGAGCTGGATATCCATTATACTCACACAAAGTAGGCACAGTATTGCATACCACCTACAGTTATTGTGAACAGGAGGCATCAATAGGTAAGGCTTTGTGGCATCAGGTGACAACAGCAGTCATTCTCAGACAAAATATGAGACAAAATAAGCAAAGTCCTGATGATGCCAAGCTTAGAAAGGCACTGGAAAATCTACAATACAAATCATGTACAGAGTCTGTCACAATGTGCTCTGCCACAGTCCCCTGGTCGGCCTAGGACGATCCCCCGGTGGCGGGAGCCACCACACCATGTGACCACATGGTTGTATCAATGGCGGAGCAATCGGACCGGAGCAGAGCTCCGGCCACACTTCTTTTGTTGCATTGTTCCTGTGGCCAAGTGGCCCTTGTTCTACTTTTGGACTCTATTGTTCTTTCTCCTATTGTTCTGCCATGGGAATGCTTTCCCTTGCTCATGTAT
>NW_020170186.1:0-2401 GCF_002117355.1 Postia placenta MAD-698-R-SB12 | reverse complement strand
CCCTTCGACCGCCGAAGAACACACTTCGTCCCCCGAGCTTCTAGGCCTCACTACTTCCGACTACGACTTTTCGACTCCTGATCTTTTCGAACGATCCAGTTCTTCGCCCGAACCCGAGGATCCCACCCCAGCTACTTCGAATCTCGTACTTCCGACTCCGTCTTCTTTTCGCGCCCACGCTCAGCCGCCCATCGCATCCTCTTCGCGACTCTCAGTCATACCTACATCCGACCTGGCACCTCCGCCACCTTTAGCACCTTCGAACGCAGCTTCGAACTCCAACCTCGCACCGCCCGCACCTACGATTCCTTCGACTACTACCGCATCCTCTTCGAGCCCAGCTCCTATTACCACTACAAACATGAGTCAGAACACGACCGCACCGTTGATGCCCCCGCGCGGTCATTCGACGGCACCAAGCTTCGACCCGTCGGAAGTCCGTTCGCTTCGGCGTTACTTCCAGGACCTCGAAGCATTGTTCACCCGGTGTCAGATTACCGACGAAGCAGCCAAGAAACAGTGGGCCGTCCGGTACCCTTCGATCGACGTCGCCGACTTATGGGAAACCATCGAGTCCTTCATCGACGTAGCCAAGAGCTACAACGACTGGAAGGCCGACATACGAGCACTCTATCCTGGCGCCGACGATACAAGAAAGTGGTCGCTGGCGGACATGGACCAGCTCATCGGAGAACGCGCTCGTATTGGGATTCACAATGCGGCAGATCTAGGCTGCTACTACCGCGACTTCATGGCCATTACAAAACACCTCATTGCACAGCACCGTCTCTCCACTATCGAGCAAAGTCGCGCATTTCTTCGAGGATTCCAGCCAGCGTTGCTCACACGGCTCGAGACCCGACTGCATCTCAAGCACCCCGATCACTACGCCGACGACCCATACACCATGGCAGAGATTCACGCGGCGGCTACGTTCATCTTACACGGAACATCGAGCACACCTACGACAGTGGCTAACCAAGCTACCGCTTCGACGTCGAACACTTCGACAACGGTGCCCCCCGGGATGATCAAGACCGAAGACATCTCGATGATCATCGAAAGCCTGTCGAGGACGATTGCGACGCTTATTCAGCCGACGACACACGCTACGCACAACCACGCCCCCGCACCGAGACAACAAGCTGCCGTCCACATCCACGAGAACAGCGGAGTTGAACAGACGTGCCACTACTGCGGCAATCGTGGCTGCAGGGTAGGCACCTGCGAGTTCGCGGAGATCGACATCCGGGACGGCAAGTGCAAGCGTAACACCGAAGGAAAGATCGTCCTTCCAAACGGAAGCTTCTGCCCCCGCACTATCCCTGGTCTCACGATACGGGATCGAATCTACGAGTGGCATAGAAGAAATCCCGCAGCACCCGCCGCTCCGACGATGCTTTTCGAGATCGACGATCGCTCGACTATGCAAACTTTCACGCTCAACACCAGCAGCAGGATTGAGGCGCTCGAGCGAGAACTCCTTCAGCTTCGGAAACGCAGGGAGGTCTTCGACGGCGTCGAGATTCTACAACGGAAGAAGCCCACGACGCCAGTCGTCACGAGAAGCGCGGAAGCCTCTGGCTCTGGTACATCGAGAGGGGTGGCGGCACCCTCGAGCACTTCGACAAGCATAGCCCCGCCTCCGACGATACCAGCAGCAGCACCCACGCCGTCTTCTTCCCCACCTACGCAATCCACATCTCGACCTACTACTACGTCCGCTCCCCCAGCACCACCAGTACACCCTTTCGCAAACGCTCGTGACGCAACCTACGCCCCACCGAACGTTCGAAACTTCGCAACTCCGCCGAAGCCCTCGAACGACAAGGGCAAGGAACCAGCGTACAAGACCATCGTCCCTGTCATCCAGCCGAAGCTCGCCGAAGAAATCTTCCAGCGTTCGATGAAGTCGCCGTTCGTCACGCTAACCCCAGAAGAGTTGCTGTCAATCGCGCCCGACGTTCGAAACAAGTACCGCGACGCCGTCACCCCTAAGCGAGTCTCGACGGAACCCGTCGCGTCGGCCCACATCGTAGAAATCGGCGCCGACGAGGTCACGGCCGTCAACCAGCTCTCGTGTTCAGGTGCAACGTTGGAACCCGGTGCTACAATCGTCCCCGACCCATATGAAACCTATCTGAAGCACATCCCTCACGGCGAGCACCCCGCAGAGTTCACCGTCGCCCGCGATTCGAATGCGATTCGTTCGATCATCGCGTTGGTCGACAACAAGGAGCAAATCGAATGCATCGTCGACCCCAGTTCGCAGATCGTCGCCATGTCGGAAGAGGTCTGTCTCGGTCTCAACCTCCTCTTCGATCCTACTATCCAGCTGAACATGCAATCGGCGAACGGAGAGGTGGACCGGTCGTTGGGACTCGATTCGAAACGTTCCCTT
>NW_020170185.1:0-2403 GCF_002117355.1 Postia placenta MAD-698-R-SB12 | reverse complement strand
CTCGCTCTGAAACTCCGGATTGATTCTCGCAGGCTAGGAGTATAGTCTAATATCGCATTGTAGACACGTATGAACTCGGATCGCTCTGCTGGCGACCTGTCTAATAAGTCAGCTAGCGCAAAATACTGACTAAAAACGGAATCTCACAGTTGCATATTCTCTTCTTGTTCAGTCATCGACTCTGGCCCATTTCCCGCTCCAACTTCGCTTGTATCAGCGTCGGATTGTCCCTCAGCATGCAGACCGATTTGGAAGGCAGTTAGAATATTGACAAAGGGACTAATTCCACGTGGGATCCATTTCGCAGTCTTGTACAATGCATCGAGCACCCCACTTTGCTCTCTAGAATTGACAAAGGTTTCTGTGAGCCTTACACACCCTCACATTCTGACCACTCACCGAGAATATCGTCGCCTTTTCTTGAATGACTGTAGATCTGCAGCTCTTCATTTAGTTGGTCAAACTTCCGCTTCGCAGAACTGACAGGTTCAGGGGTGTAAGTTAGCGGCAAATTACTGGCAGCCGTAGGAGCCATGACAGTAGGTGTATGTACTGAATGTGACATTGGAGGGGGTTTGAGCGGGTTGGCTGCCAGTAGAGACGATCAGCATTTTTATGTGCTTCAGAAAGGTGCTAGAGCGTAAGATCCGAGGCGAGGTGAGTGGCGTCTTACTGATCGAGACCGGCCGATTGGTAATCATGGTCTCGATCGTTGAGGCGCAACTGGTTTCTTAATTTACGCTCCCATCCTTTGGGTTTCTGACTGACTGCAACTCTTTCGAAAACTTGGTCAATGTTCTAATGTTTGCTACTAGTGCCAACCAACACCTCATTTCGTCATATTTCATCATTGTGTCCAGGATTTCATGCCGCAGCTTAAAGATCACCTCCTCTCTCGCCTGCTAGACCTTCCTTATGATGGTGAGGAGCATACATTCTCTGATGCAGAGAGCAATACTGTCACCATTATTGGCGGGAAGATATACAAGCATAAGAATTTTCGCATTAACTATACGACCTATGACTTGCGTCGCAGCCAGGACTGTGTCAATCCGCGCAGTGAGGCTCCCGACATCATGGTCCTCGCTCATGAAGACAGCGATCACCCCTATTGGTACACCCGTGTTCTTGGGGTCTTCCATGCGAACATCTGCCACTCGGGTCTCAGGTCACGCGACCCGTCACCTCAGCATATTGAATTCCTCTTCATACGATGGTTCGGCCGTGATTTAACAACTCGAACAGGATGGAATGCGCGTCGCTTACCGCGAATTGGATTTATTGATGCTGACGAACCCGGTGCATTCGCCTTTCTTGATCCTCGTCACGTTGTTCGAGCAATTCACACTATACCCGCGTTTGCACATGGACGCACGGATGAGTACCTGCGGCCCTCAATCGCAAGGCATCCTCGAGAATGTGATGAGGATTGTGTCACGAGTTGACACGGCGTCTAACCGCTTTTTAATTTTTCCTTTTCGCGGGCTCGAACCCGCGACCTCTGTACTACTTGCCCGATACGGACACATCATTATCTACTGTACGATCAGATTAGATAGGACGGCAGTGCACGGCACAGCTCGGGCCCCGCTGACGCAGCCGCTCTGACTCACCGGCCCCCGGGGCCGCGTCGGCATGCTGCGCACAGACCAGCTGCGCACGGACCAACGTGCACAGCCTGCCCTAAATCTCCCCATGTATATAAGCCGGCCTCTGCTGCCCTAGGGACCTCAGTTTCGACCTCTTGTCCCTAGGTCAGTAAGCTCATGTATTACTTACCTACTTACCAATGCTAACTTACCTTGTCCCTAGCCTTAGGTTTGAGCCTCGCTCACCATCGCTTCGGTGAGAACCAGTCGGACGCCCCTTGCTTTTAGGTATTCCCCTGTCGCTTGACCTCAAGTCGCGACAGATTGGGTATATTATTATGTTAATATGTAAGCGAACAAATCTATCTACAGATGACATACTACGAACCTGATGCGGAACACATGTATAGCTTTGCTGATCGCGACATGTTCATGCGCTTCCGCGGCGGTGGTATCGGTCACATGGCAATCGCTGAAGTCACTGAACGCCTACTGCAGGAAAGTCATGAAGACATGCAAGATAACCTGGAGGGTCATCCGACAGACAAGCCCTCGATTCCTGATGCTTTGCGCCCGGCCCGGGGTAGAGATCAAGAGTACGCTGATGTGCGCCACTCGGAGGTAGTACTCGGAAATCCTCCAAACACGCTGACCGTGGGGATGCTGTGCCAGGAGGGTCCCAATAATATACAGGCCGAGGAAGCAGACTACGGATATATTGACAATGATGCCGAAGACATAGATGATGGGGGTGAGATTGGGACTGACGACGAAGATGCTTTGGGTCCTGAAGATGGGGAAGACGATGGTGGTG
>NW_020170184.1:0-2404 GCF_002117355.1 Postia placenta MAD-698-R-SB12 | reverse complement strand
AGCGCTGTACGATCCTGATCGAGAGACGCGCATTGAGGTTGACGCCTCGGGCTACGCCACCGGCGGTGTACTGATGGAGAAGCAGGATGACGGCAAATGGCATCCCATCGCCTTCAGATCNCATGCGATGGATCCGGCGCAGCGGAACTACGAAATCTACGATAAGGAGATGCTCGCGATCATCGAAGCACTGGACGATTGGCGCCATTACCTCGAAGGACTACCCAATCAGTTCGAGATCGTCACCGATCACAAGAACCTCGAGTACTGGCGCACGTCCCAGCATCTTACGCGTCGTCAAGCACGCTGGTCGCTGTTCCTGGCTCGCTTCGACTTCCGCATCACGCATAAGGCCGGAACGTCGAATGGAAAGGCTGATGCCCTGTCACGCCGATCAGATCATCAGGTCGGCGATGAGGACGATAACACCGATCAGGTGGTTCTCAAACTGGAGAAATTCCGCATCGCCTCCACTAGGCGTGGTCATGCATCGGTGACGGCTGATCAGTCGCTTCTGAAGCGCATCAGGGAGTGTTCGGAGAAGGATCGGGAGGTGGCCGAGGCACTTGAAAAGGTGCAGGACCTCGGACCGCCCCGGCTGCAAAGGGGTTTTGAAGAGTGGAATGCCGAACAAGGGCTTCTGCTGTTCCGCGGGTGCGTGTACGTCCCAAAGAACGCGGAGCTCCGGCGGGATATAGTCAAGATCCACCACGACTCGCCGATCGCCGGCCACGGCGGTCGTACCAAAACCCTTGAGCTCGTATCGCGGAACTACTGGTGGCCTGGAATGTCTAAATTCGTCAATGAGTACGTAAGCACCTGTGACGTGTGCAATCGTACCAAGACATTCCCAGCCAAGCCCCAGGGTCCGCTGAAGCCGAACGAGATCCCCGAGCGCCCATGGCAGATCATCACGACTGATATGATCGTCGGCTTGCCAAAGTCTGATGGATTCGACTCGATCCTGGTCACAGCCGACCGCTTTACCAAGCAGGTCCACTTTTCGGCCTGTCATGAGACCCTGACGGCAGAAGGTGCGGCAGACCTGTACATCCGCGATGTGTTCAAGCATCATGGGGCCCCGGCCAAGGTCATATCAGACCGAGGTCCCCAGTTCGCTTCGAAGTATCTCCATGCGGTGTACAAGGGACTGGGAATCGAGCCGGCACTGTCCACAGCGTTCCACCCCCAGACGGACGGCCAGACTGAGCGCTGGAATCAGGAGATCGAGCAGTACCTGCGTGCTTTCACAAGCCACAGGCAGGATGATTGGGCGAAGCAGTTGCCGCTCGCGGAGTTTGCACTGAACAACCGAGTTCACTCTGCGACCGGGCACTCCCCTTTCTTCCTGCATCAAGGGTACAATCCTGAGATCCAGGTTCGGATCAATCCGATGTCCGCAATGCCCGCTGCCGCCGATCGGCTTAAGATCCTGCAGGAGATTCGCGATGACGCGCGCTCGGCGCTTGAGCTTTCAGCCGAGCGCATGAAGGTGTACTATGATAAGCACGTGCAAGAGGCACCGGTCTTCGCGCCGGGGGATAAGGTCTGGCTTGATGCCCGGAACCTTAAGCTGAAACAGCCGAGCAAGAAGCTCAGTCCCAAGCGCCTCGGACCATATGCCGTGCGGCGAAAGCTCGGAGACTTGGATTACGAATTAGTCCTACCGAAATCGGTGCCTGTGCACCCGGTGTTCCATGTCTCCTTGCTTAGCAAGTACACGCGTAGCAATATCCCGGGCCGGGAGCCGGAGGAGCTGCCTGCCATTGAGGTTGAGGGCGACGAGGAGTACGAAGTTGAGCGGATCAAAGACTCGAGGATCTTCCGGCGTCAGCTGCAGTACCTCGTCAAGTGGAAGGGTTATGACGATTCGCATACGTCATGGGAACCAGCGCGCAACGTTGCCAACGCGCCGGCCCTCATAGCCGACTTCCACCGGAAGAACCCGAATACCCCTCGCCGCCTCAATGCCGCTGTCTTTGGTGGTCTCAACTTTCAGCCAATGCCTTCGCTGCTGACTGAAGCACGATGCCGCTCCGGGTGGGAAATGGGCAAGGGCGCCTCGCATGAGGTCATGCGCCGTTGAGGGGGGGGTAATGTCACGAGTTGACACGGCGTCTAGCCGTTTTTTAATTTTTCCTTTTCGCGGGCTCGAACCCGCGACCTGTGTACTATACGCTCGAACGGACAAGTCCTTATCTACTGTACGATTAGATTAGATGGGGCGGCAGTGCGCGGCACAGCTCGGGCTCCGCTGACACAGCCGCTCTGACTCACCGGCCCCCGGGCCACGTCAGCATGCTGTGCACGGACCAGCTGTGCACGGACCAGTGCGCACAGCCTGCCCTTATCTCCCCATGTATATAAGCCGGCCTCTGCTGCCCTAGGGACCTCAGTTTCGACC
>NW_020170183.1:0-2404 GCF_002117355.1 Postia placenta MAD-698-R-SB12 | reverse complement strand
GTGCTTCGTCGTCGGTTCATGTCTTTGGCTTGTTTCCAATATGTGAGGTTCTTGTGGTCGCTGAGAATCGTTACTGGGTATGGGCTGCCGATGAGGTAGTGCTTCCACTCATCTAGTGCGCGGATGACCGCATATAACTCCCTGTCGTAGATGTCGTAGTTTCTCTCTGCTGCATTGAAGCTTTGAGAGAGGTATCCGCAAGGATGCCAGTCGCCGTTGTCGTCGCGCTGGCGTAGTACTGCTCCGGTTGCAAACTTGGAAGCGTCGGTTTCGATAGCGAAGGGTCGATCGGGATCCGGCATGCGTAGTACCGGTTCTTCTAGGAATGCCTTCTTGAGAGTTTCGAAGGCTTTCTGTTGGTCAGATCCCCAGGTCCAGGCGACATCCTTCCGGGTGAGAGCGACCAGCGGTTGCGCTTTGTCCGAGAAGCCTTTGATAAACCGGCGGTAAAAGTTTCCAAATCCAACGAAGGCACGTACTTGCCTGAGGTTGGACGGCACCGGCCAGTCTGCAATGCCGGCTAGTTTGACGGGGTCCATTGCGATTTCTCCTGGGCGGATGATCATGCCGAGGAATTCGACTTCGGTGACGTCGAAGGCACATTTCTCCGGTTTGAGGTAGAGGTCGTGTTGCCGAAGTCGTTCGATAACACGTCGTGTTCGTTCTTCGTGTTCTGCCTTGTCCTGGGAAAAGATCAGGATGTCGTCCATATAAATGCAGAGCCAGCCTTCTTGAAGCATGTCTGCGAATATTGTGTTCATCATCCGCTGGAACGTAGCAGGGGAATTACACAGCCCAAAGAACATCACCGTGGGTTCGTACAGCTGCGGCGGTTTGCCATCAGTTCCGGGTACGATGAACGCTGCCTTCCATTCGTCCCCTTTCTTGATTCGGACATTGTTGTATCCGGCGCGGAGGTCCATCTTTGTAAACACCTTGGCGTGCTTCAACTTGTCGAGGAGGTCTGATATGAGCGGGAGCGGGTATCGATCCTTGACCGTGTTCTCGTTGAGTAGCCGGTAGTCTTGACAGGGACGTAGTGAACCGTCCTTTTTACCAACAAAGAAGAATGGACTCGCCAACGGGGATTTCGAAGGGCGAATGTACCCTTTACTCAGGTTCTCCTCGAGGAACTTGTCAAGTTCCTTTCGTTGCTGCGGGTTGAGCGGATAGACCTGTTGCTTCATGTCCGCGAAGCCCTCCTTGAGGTTGATTTCGTGGTCGTATTCGGTGTGGTCTGGAAGTCGCGCAGCGGTGCCTTTGTCGAAGACGGGGAGGAGGTCGTGTAGGTAAGATGGTACCATCTGTGGTAGCATTTTTTCTGTCTTGCCTTGGGCGTTCGAGGCTGCAAGTTCGGTGGAAGTGGTGACGCGCCTAATGTCATGGTGGATCTTCCAGATCATGCCGTTGTGAAGTCGTTTGTAGCCAGATGAAAGTTCAGGGAGTCGCTCCTTGAGCGGCATGTCCCTCACTGCCAGGGGTTCCTGTTTCTCGTATTTGGTGATCATCGGTGTTCCAGATAAGTAGGAAATGATGAACTCATCATCGTCGATGTCCTCCGCTTGTTCCTCGATGGACGCAATACCCGTTGACCCAAACCCATCCTCCCCGCGTTCTGTTTTGTCGATGCAGTCGGTTAGCGTTACTGGTGGAGTGCTCATCCTTTCAAGGATGAGCTGGGCAACTCGGTCGCCAGCTTTGATGGTGAATGGGAGGTCTGAGTTATTGACCAGCAGGACTGAGACCTTGCCTCGGTAATCGGAGTCGATTACTCCTGCAGCGACATCGATTTCTTTTAGTGCTAGACCAGACCGAGGTGCGATTCTTCCGTAGTGTCCTTTGGGGATAGCCATGATAAGATCGGTGCCAACCAGGCCTCGTCGTCGGGCAGGGATGATGAGTTGATGCGCAGCAGAGATGTCATATCCTGCTGCGCCGCTAGTCTTTCGTTCGGGAAGGGTTGCGTGCTCCGAGGTGGAGATGACAATGAATTCGTCCTCCGTTGGTTCTGGGAGTGGGGTAGTTACGGCCTTCTTCAGTTCTAGCCGAGCCACTCGCCTTTGGTACAGGTCCATCTTCCAGGCCCTGGTCTCGTCTTTCGTCCACCGGTGGTTTAGCTCAACTCGTCCAGTCTTCCAGTCTATCTTGGGGTTTTCGAGCTTGAGCCAGGTATGGCCGAAGATGATGTCTTCTTTGCCGATGCTGGCGACGTAGGCTTTGACAAATCGGGGTTCTCCGCTTATCTTGTAAGATAAGAGGGCTCTTCGCGTGATGAGTGCTTCCTTGTTCGGAGTTCCATCCACGTTGAAGACGGGGATGGGTCGGGGAAGGGGCTCTGTCCGAAGTCGATGCTCTCGGACCAATCTCGGGCTGATGAAGATTCCTGTTGCGCCGCTATCGATGA
>NW_020170182.1:0-2405 GCF_002117355.1 Postia placenta MAD-698-R-SB12 | reverse complement strand
CGTCCTATGTGTAGTATAAAATCTGTCGTACTTCTCTCCAAAAATACAAGATCTGGTTCCCCCCTCGAGTTCAGAGCTCATAAGTCGAGTTTTCCCTGCGTCTAAACCAAAAACTGCGTCACTTTGTCCCTCACTGCGTAACCTCGAAACCTCGTCCACTGCATTTACTCGTCGATACCGTCTCGATGAACCCTTCGACTTCGACTGTTGTCGAAGAAACTGCGAACCGCACCCTAGCTAAGTCCACCCTATCAAATCGTGTCCCTTCCTTCTACGGTGCATCGAAGAGCTCTACCGAGCTTCGAGCGTCTCCGCTAACTACCCACAGCCTCCGAGTAGCTTCAACAATGTGTCGAGCCACCTCGTACCTTCCCCAGCATTCGTAGCCTTTTCCAAGGGCGTTTCTCGTGTTCACTCGAACCGCGGGACACCTTGCTGCTAACTCCCCTCTCATTAGACTATAATCCGTCTCTCTAGTCCCTTTAGGTTGCACCCAGGTTAGGGGTTAGGGTTTCATAGGTTGTATCAACGGTTGCACACGTCGCAGGTGCTTACGTACTCATTGACAAATTTGGACATCCCAGGCCACCAGTAATTCTGCAATACGAGCTCAAGGGTTTTGGCACAACCGCCATGACCGGCGATCGGCGAGTCATGGTGGATCTTGACTATATCCCGCCGGAGCTCTGCATTCTTTGGAACGTACACGCATCCACGGAACAACAGGAGCCCTTGTTCGGCATTCCACTCCTCAAAACCCCTTTGCAGCCGGGGCGGCCCGAGGTCCTGCACTTTTTCAAGTGCCTCGGCCACCTCCCGATCCTTCTCCAAACACTCCCTAATGCGCTTCAGGAGCGACTGATTCGCTGTCATGGAGGCATGACCGCGCCTGGCAGAGGCGATGCGGAACCTTTCCGGTTTGAGAACCACCTGATCAGCGTTATCATCCTTATCGCCGATCTGATGGTCTGATCGACGTGACAGGGCATCAGCCTTTCCATTGGACATCCCGGCCTTGTGCATGATGCGGAAGTCGAAGCGAGCCAGGAACAATAACCATTGCGCTTGACAACGCATGAGATGCTGGGATGTACGCCAGTACTCGAGGTTCTTATGATCGGTTACGATCTCGAACTGATTGGGTAACCCCTCAAGATAGTGGCGCCAATCGTCTAGTGCCTCAATGATTGCGAGCATCTCCTTATCGTAGATCTCGTAGTTACGCTGGGCAGGGTCCATCGCATGGGATCTGAAGGCGATGGGATGCCATTTGCTGTCATCCTGCTTCTGCATCAACACACCACCAGTGGCGTACCCCGAGGCGTCGACTTCGATGCGCGTTTCCCGGTTAGGGTTGTATAGCGCCAAGACTGGAGTTGTCGCAAAGAGCCGCTTGAGCTCATCGAAGGCATGCTGCTCCTCTTCACCCCAATGCCATGGGTCATTCCCGGTGAGTCGGTCGAGTGGTCGCGAGATCTTAGCGAAGTCCTTAATGAAGCGGCGGTAAAAGTTGAGAAACCCCCGGAACTTCTGAACATCTTTTTTGTTCCAGGGTACCAGCCACTCATTGATTCCTTTTAGCTTCGCGGGATCCATCGCTACCTCATTGCCACTGAACACATAGCTGACATAGTCGACCTTGGGAACATCCCATTCGCACTTCTCAGGCTTCAGGAATAGATTGTTGTCCTGAAGGCGGCGCAGAACCTCGCGTGTGACCTTTTCATGCTCCTCTTTGTTGGTGGAGAAGATAAGTATGTCATCCAAGTACACGAGGATCTTGCCACCGGCGATGAAATTATGGAAGATCTCATTCATCATGGCCTGGAAGGTCGTGGGGGAATTAGTGAGACCAAAGAACATCACCAGGGGTTCATACAGCCCCCGGTGATACAACCTACGATACCCTAACCCCTAACCTGGGTGCAACCTAAAGGGACTAGAGAGACGGATTATAGTCTAATGAGAGGGGAGTTAGCAGCAAGGTGTCCCGCGGTTCGAGTGAACACGAGAAACGCCCTTGGAAAAGGCTACGAATGCTGGGGAAGGTACGAGGTGGCTCGACACATTGTTGAAGCTACTCGGAGGCTGTGGGTAGTTAGCGGAGACGCTCGAAGCTCGGTAGAGCTCTTCGATGCACCGTAGAAGGAAGGGACACGATTTGATAGGGTGGACTTAGCTAGGGTGCGGTTCGCAGTTTCTTCGACAACAGTCGAAGTCGAAGGGTTCATCGAGACGGTATCGACGAGTAAATGCAGTGGACGAGGTTTCGAGGTTACGCAGTGAGGGACAAAGTGACGCAGTTTTTGGTTTAGACGCAGGGAAAACTCGACTTATGAGCTCTGAACTCGAGGGGGGAACCAGATCTTGTATTTTTGGAGAGAAGTACGACAGATTTTATACTA
>NW_020170181.1:0-2411 GCF_002117355.1 Postia placenta MAD-698-R-SB12 | reverse complement strand
TATGTCGCTGAGCTCGCGTCAGGCGTCGGCGGGTCTGTGTACTGGAGACGTGCGGGGCGCGGGGTGCGGCGCGTACATTGCGGGTCTTCGGACTCGATTGAGGCATACAAGATGCGTTGCATGGGCCGGCTGGCAGTGGAATGAGAGACGGCGCAGGACAGAAATGGTACGCACAGACAGGATTGTCCGAGATCAGGCTGAGCGGCGACCGGCGTAGTCTAACAGCGCAGGCGAGGGGGTGCGCAGGAGGCTGGAGGAAAGGGGCGCTGCCTAGAGCCAGTTGCGCGCACGCGATGAGAGAGACGCTAAAGGCGATCGGGCAGAGTGACAGGCTTGCACACGAGAGCAACAGAGAACGAGGACGGCCAGACGCGCACGATAGCCAGGGCGGACAGCGGGGATGCGAGATGCCACTGCGCCGACGATCCCTGGCGAGTGGCATTGACGAGAGCGCTGTCGTTGGCCGCGGCGAGACAGGAGCGAGCTTGAGGCGAGGGCAGCGCATTCGATCGCGAGCGGGCGCAGGGCGTTCGAACGTGCGGGCGCCTTTCCATTGGATGGCGAGCTCCTGATCGAGAATCGAGATCTCTTTTTACGGCGACGTGCGTCAACTCCCCGGGCCATGTAGAGCTATCAGCGGGCCGCTCCTCGCTTCTATGCCGTCCCACGCCCTCTCTGCAAAGGCTTTGCCAGCGGATGCCTTTGCATAACGTCACTTTGAACGATGGCAACAAGGCGCGTTCAAACCCGTCAGCCACCCACGGATTGACCTTCACGACCATGTATTAGATGCCGCAGATCGCGTTTGGTACCGGCTCAAAGTGGAAGGGACAGGTAGAGCGTCCAAATTTCATGGCTCTGCAGCCCCTGACCCATCTGCTTAGGATGTCACGGACTATGTCACGAACGCCATAGAGACCGGCTTCTCTCACATAGACACTGCACAGTGTGAGTGCTCCCCGGTCAGGCTGCAGCGTATTGAGCTTTGCTTACAAAGCACAGTCTATGCCAACGAGGAGAGTGTCGCGGCCGCTATCCGTGAGACTGGACTTGGCCGCTCCGACGTCTTCATCACGACAAAGTGGTCGAGCCAGGCAGGTGTGCGGGAATCGCTCGAGAGAAGCTTGGCCAAGGCGAGTTGGGATATCCGAGCCCAGCGTACCTATCTC
The DNA here is from genome assembly GCF_002117355.1 of Postia placenta MAD-698-R-SB12. Taxonomy (NCBI): domain Eukaryota; kingdom Fungi; phylum Basidiomycota; class Agaricomycetes; order Polyporales; family Adustoporiaceae; genus Rhodonia; species Rhodonia placenta. The sequence goes on along the minus strand of NW_020170181.1, from coordinate 1,242 downwards.
ATCGAGGCAACAGCTTGAGCTCACACAAGTCGACCTGTATCTGATTCACAACCCCACCCTCGTGAAGGACTACGAGTCTGACTGGCGCGACTTTGAAGCAGTCAGGGAGGCCGGGTTGACCAAGTACGCTCCTTGCGCATCTAACACAATTCATACTGAACACATTGTGCCATCCCCGGTAGGAGCATCGGCGTTAGCAATTTCAATCTAGAGCAAATGCAGAAGCTCTGGAAGATAGCCAAGGTTAAGCCTGCCGCGAACCAGGTTTGTCTCTCTGCACATCTCCCTCGATGGCTGCTAAGCAAACTCGACTGCCAGATCCAGTTCCACCCCTACAACTACGCGGGAAATAAGGATCTGCTCGCATTCTGTCAGCAGCACGGTGTTGTCGTCGAGGCCTACAGTAGTCTTAGGTCAGAAATGATCGCCAACGCCTGTTATAGCTGCTGACCACCACTCGTGCAGTCCAATCACAAGATATCCGGGCGGTCCAGTAGACAAGCCAGTCAATGCCGCGGCGAAGAGACTCGGTGCGACCGCCACCCAGGTCATTCTCTCCTGGGTCAAAGCCAAGGGCGTGGTCATTGTCACGTAGGCCGCAGGTGTCGACGCTCTTTCTCAAGCGCTGAGTACGTCCTTCAGCACGAGCTCCAGTCGGGAACACATGCAAGAATACCTCGATGTCGGCGATCTGCGTGAGTTGATCGCAGCGTGTTACGTTGACTCCCCGGAAGCTCACGCCATGCCTGACAGCCGCATTGACCGAGGACGAGATTGCCGCTATCGATGCTGCAGGGGCTCGAGGGCCGCCATCGTCCGCCCACCGCCGCATTAGGGACGCAGCCATCCTCCTTTCCACCACAGCGCTTCTAGGCTGGAGGCTGTACCGGTTCCTTCACTGAGAGGGGGCGTGTATCGTGATCCAAGCCGGGTCGAGGTCTGTAGGCTCGTAGTAGCTTATGCTACACAGTGCAAATGCGCATTTACCCCTGTGATTGTTGTATGCAAACGCGCGAGTCCATTTGTATGCCTGTTCCTGCGCACATGCTGTCATTGGCCACCGTCAGCGCGTCTCCCCGAGAATGTCAGCCTCCCAGTGGCTATCCCTATGTGTTTGGTACTTGTATCTGAATATATAACACTGCGGATTATATGCCCGAGTGAACGACCGCGATGACATGACAAAGCAACAGCGCGCGCGGGGTATATGTACAACGACAGATGGCGAAGGCACGGGTGATG
>NW_020170180.1:0-2380 GCF_002117355.1 Postia placenta MAD-698-R-SB12 | reverse complement strand
CTGTAGAATCTCGACGCTGTCGAAGACCTCCCTTCGCTTCCAAAGCTGAAGGAGTTCTCGTTCGAGTGCCTCAATCCTGCCGCTGGTGTTGAGCGTGAATGTTTGCACAGTCGAGCGATCGTCGATCTCGAAGAGCATCGTCGGAGCGGCGGGTGCTGCGGGATTTCGTCTATGCCATTCGTAAATTCGATCTCGTATTGTGAGACCAGGGATAGTGCGGGGGCAGAAACTTCCGTTCGGAAGGACGATCTTTCCTTCGGTGTTACGCTTGCACTTGCCGTCCCGGATGTCGATCTCTGCGAACTCGCAGGTGCCTACCCTGCAGCCACGATTGCCGCAGTAATGGCACGTCTGTTCAGCTCCGCTGTTCTCGTGGACGTGGACGGCAGCTTGTTGTCTCGGTGCGGGGGCGTGGTTGTGCGTAGCGTGCGTCGTCGGCTGAATAAGTGTTGCGATCGTCCTCGACAGGCTTTCGATGATCATCGAGATGTCTTCGGTCTTGATCATCCCGGGGGGCACCGTTGTCGAGGTGTTCGATGTCGAAGCGATAGCCTGGTTCGCCGCTGTCGTAGGTGTGCTCGATGTACCGTGTAAGATGAATGTAGCCGCCGCGTGAATCTCTGCCATGGTGTATGGGTCGTCGGCGTAGTGATCGGGGTGCTTGAGATGCAGTCGGGTCTCGAGCCGTGTGAGCAACGCTGGCTGGAAACCTCGAAGAAATGCGCGACTTTGTTCGATAGTGGATAGCCGGTGCTGTGCGATGAGATGTTTCGTAATGGCCATGAAGTCGCGGTAGTAGCAGCCTAGGTCTGCCGCGTTGTGAATCCCGATACGAGCGCGCTCTCCGATGAGCTGATCCATGTCCGCCAGCGACCACTTTCTTGTATCGTCGGCGCCAGGATAGAGTGCTCGTACGTCGGCCTTCCAGTCGTTGTAGCTCTTGGCTACGTCGATGAAGGACTCGATGGTTTCCCACAAGTCGGCGACGTCGATCGAAGGGTACCGGACGGCCCACTGTTTCTTGGCTGCTTCGTCGGTAATCTGACACCGGGTGAACAATGCTTCGAGGTCCTGGAAGTAACGCCGAAGCGAACGGACTTCTGACGGGTCGAAGCTTGGTGCCGTTGAATGACCGCGCGGGGGCATCAACGGTGCGGTCGTGTTCTGACTCATGTTTGTAGGGGTAGTAGGAGCTGGGCTCGAAGAGGACGTGGTAGTAGTCGAAGGAATCGTAGGAGCGGGCGGTGCGGGGTTGGAGTTCGAAGCTGCGTTCAAAGGTGCTAATGGTGGCGGAGGTGCCAGGTCGGATGAAGGTATGACTGAAAGTCGCGAAGAGGATGCGATGGGCGGCTGAGCGTGGGCGCGAAAAGAAGACGGAGTCGGAAGTACGAGATTCGAAGTGGATGGGATGGGATCCTCGGGTTCGGGCGAAGAACTGGATCGTTCAACAAGATCAGGAGTCGAAATGTCGTAGTCGGAAGTAGTGAGGCCTAGAAGCTCGGGGGACGAATTGCGTTCTTCGGCGGTCGAAGGGATTGGTTCTTCGTCGAAGTCGTCCTGGAGTTCTTGGTCTATCTCGTCTTCTTCGTCGCGGTCGAAGTTACCGGGAATTGTCGGAGAGGGAGTCGAGTGCGTTCGAGAGGAGCTGTCGAGGTTTTCGCCGGCGCTGCGACTAGCAGCCTCACGCGCTTGCGAGCGGGTGACTACTGGAGACGTTTTCGGAAACCCGAAAGCGGCGAATTCTTGCCTGAAATCCCCTCGCGGTGGGCTCCAGAAATGATACGACCTACGAAACCCTAACCCCTAACCTGGGTGCGACCTAAAGGGACTAGAGAGACGGCTTATAGTCTAATGAGAGGGGAGTTAGCAGCAAGGTGTCCCGCGGTTCGAGTGAACACGAGAAACGCCTTTGAACAAGGCTACGAACGATGGGGAAGGTACGAGGTGGCTTCGACACGTCGTCGAAGCTACTCGGAAGCTGTGGATAGTTAGCGGAGACGATCGAAGCTCGGCAGAGCTCTTCGATGTATCGTAGAGAGAGAAAAGGCACTATTCGATAGGGGGGGGACTTAGCTTAGTACGCGGTTCGAGGTGCAACGCAGTTCTTCGACAATAGTCGAAGTCGAAAGGTTCGTCGAGACGGTATCGACGAGTGAACGCAGTGGACGAGGTTTCGAGGTTACGCAGTGAGGAACGAAGTGGCGCAGATGAGGACGTAGACGCAGGGCGAACTCGACTTATGAGCTCTGAACTCGAGGGGGGGACCGGATCTTGTATTTTTGGAGAGAAGTACGACAGATTTTATACTACACAGGACGCTACGACTATTCGAGAGTGGCATACGAGTACAAGGGGCTTTGCCTTGTTCCTCAAGAACCTG
>NW_020170179.1:0-2414 GCF_002117355.1 Postia placenta MAD-698-R-SB12 | reverse complement strand
TCTTCGATAGTGTGATCGTTGCGCCGGCTACCGCTCGGCCCCGGTGGAGTGCGTGTGGGTCGAGAACGCCACGACTTGCGAGAGGTGTGCGCAGTTCCAACAGGGCTGCTATTTCGACAAAGTGTCTGTCCTGGGCAAGACAAAGAAGACGCGCGGCGGGGGATCTACCACAAAGAAGCGCAGTAAGTCGTTTCCTCTGTGTGCCCTAGGCTTTTGCTGACGACTTAGTAGTTCGGCCGACCTCTCCTGGGCCTTCGGCCGCGGATTCGAGTGGATCGAAGAAGCGCCGAGTCGACGAGCCTCCGCGCCCCCTTCTACGACGGCCTCTCGATGGGGCCAGCCGCCTTGGGCTCGAACAGGACGATCTCGACGCGCTCGACCTCGACGACGAGTCTCGGGGCATCATTCGCGTCATCCGCGAGGAGCGCGCTCACATCGCGCGCCGTCGGGCCCTCCTACACGACATGGACCTCGACCTTCAAAAGATGGAGAAGGCCGCGCTCGCGAAAGGAGGAATCGGGTTCGTGCGCGGGGCTGTCGACGATGACTAGGCGATGGCGCGGGTCGTCTTGTATCGTAGTTGTCTTCATGTCGTAGAATATTGCGTAGATGGTCGAATGGAAAATGCGGCCCTTGGCCTAGACGAAACCTAGCGGGAACTAAGAAAAACAGGAAATGAAAATAAGTGTGTTCGAAGTAATTCGCTGGAGTGATCGAAGAACATAGAAAGTGAAATCGAAATGTTCGTAGTGAGGGAAAATGGACTTAATGAAAATATAGGCTCAGTTTGTCATCACAGCCTAGGAGGACTCGTCTAAGGTGAGCCTCCGCGCAACGGTCGAATCGAAGCGTTCGTAGAACGTCGAACGATGTCGCGACTATCGAGTTGAATCGAAGATATTCGTACAAGGGATGGTCTGGAACATAGGAGAAAATCAAACATATCGCGTAACGTGAGAGCAGGAATGGAGAGAAGAAAGTACGTATCGTGTTGTAACAGTAATAAAAGGGAAGAACCTCTATTCGTCGCGTTCTTCGGCTTCTTCGACTTCATCATCGTCGTCGTCGCCTAGAGAATTCGATAGTTCGAGTTCTCGAAGACGCTCGGTCGAGACATCTTCGAGATCTTCGGGAATTGGAATGGATTTTCGCGCGAAGTACGGAATGACGCGGAAAGCTGCGATGGGTCGATCGAGGACTGTACCGTCGAGTTCGCACACGATGTACGCGCCGCCCTTGTTGCGCGAGACAACGATGAGGGGGCCTAGATATCGCGGGCGCATCTTGCGGTTGAGGGACTTCTCGATCTTCGTGTTGCGTATGAGCACTAGGGCTCCGCGCTTGAAGTCGAAATCCTGGATCGAGTGCTCATGCTCTTTCTCGAAGCGAATTGCTGCAGTTCGACGTGCTTCGTAGACCTTTGAGTGGAGTTCGGTGACTTGCTCGACGCGTTTCTGAAGCGCAATGGCCCTACGGGCAATGAGATCGGTCGTCGAAAGGACCGAGGTCGGTGGTGGTTGCAAATACGTAGCTTCGACGATGTCGAGAGGTATGAGCGGATGGGTGCCCGTAACAGCGAAATAGGGTGAGCAGCCCATGCGTCGTTGAGTCGTGATGCGCTCGGACCAAAATACAAAGTACGCAGCTTGGGACCATTTCTTCTCATCCCCGTCGGCTGTCTTAAACAAGGCTTGTCGCGTGCTGAAATGCGGACGTTCGACCAGACCGTTCGCCCTCGAATTGTACCCACTGATTCGAATATGGTTGATGTGGTACTTCTTCGAAAGGTAATCGGCCGCCTTGATGAACGCCGTACCGTTGTCGGTGACGATCTCACTGAGCGCGCCCCATCGACAGAGGATGTCTTCGAAGATCCAGTCGGCGAGGGCCTTTGCTGTCTCTTTTCGAAGCATTCGAAACTCGGGGTAAGTCGTGAGCGAGCATCTACCTTGGACCAAGTACTTGTATCCGCCCGAGGCCGGCATGTGCATTGTGTCGATGTGAATTTTCGCGAAGATGGGGGCTGGTACTGCGACGGTCGGAGGAATGAGGATTTGACGCACTTGCCGAGACTGGCAGATATGACACGATCGAACGAACCAAGCGATGTCGGCGTAGTGGAACGGCCACCAGAATCGCTCATTGACGAAGGCTCGGGTTGCGTAGATTCCTCGATGCGCGGTGCGGTCGTGGCATTCTCGAAGTATTCGAAGGCGATCGCCGGGCTTGACGACTAGCTTGTGTGCTCCGTGACTGTCCTTGCGCCAGAGGGTGTCGTTGTCGAGGAAGAATTGCATGCAGTACTTGATGAATCCTTCGTAAACGCTTTCGGAGATGCCGTCGGGTTTTGCTAGCGTTCGATGAAATTCGAGCACGTCGTCGAGCTTCGCGTCGGCGAGTTGCGCTTGCTCCGA
>NW_020170178.1:0-2416 GCF_002117355.1 Postia placenta MAD-698-R-SB12 | reverse complement strand
CCTTTTCTACGGGCTCGAACCCGCGACCTCTGTACTACCTGCCTGATATGGACGCATCGTTATCTACTGTACGATTAGATTAGATGGGGCGGCAGTGCACGGCACAGCTCGGGCCCCGCTGACACAGCCGCTCTGACTCACCGGCCCCCGGGGCCGCGTCGGCATGCTGCGCACAGACCAGCTGCGCACGGACCAACGTGCACAGCCTGCCCTAATCTCCCCATGTATATAAGCCGGCCTCTGCTGCCCTAGGGACCTCAGTTTCGACCTCTTGTCCCTAGGTCAGTAAGCTCCCCTTTGTATTCCTTTCTTACTTAACTAACTAATATACTATCTTGTCCCTAGCCTTAGGTTTGAGCCTCGCTCACCATCGCTTCGGTGAGAATCAGTCGGACGCCCCCAGCCTTCCAGTTTTCTCTAGTCGCTTGACCTCAAGTCGCGACACTCGGCGGAGTCGGCGGTGAAGGCGCCGGAGGAAGTTCGGCGGAGGGGTTACGTACGTCAGGGACTGCTGACGCGGGGGCGAGCGCTGTCGGCGAGGCGGGCCAAGCAGGATCCGCGGACTCGGACTCCGAGACTCCTTCTTCACTGTCACCCTCCTCAGGCTCAAGCTCTGGCGCAGGGTCTGGAGGGAGATCTCCTCGAGCTTGACTGGACTCGGTGACAGTTTGGGGAAGGCGGGAGGTAGGGGAGACAGGGCGAGAGTGCCGCGAGGCAGATCGAGATGCGAGGGTGCTTCGGGGTCCAAGCGGGTGTTGCGCTCGTCGGATTGCCTTGTAACGAGGGTAATCTTCCTCGATCGATCGGGGTGTCCAATTTGGGCACGGCTGCTGCTCGCAACGGTAGAGGACAGTCTTGGGGCCGTCTGGGATGTAGACGTCGATGAGGTCCTGGGAGTCGAATGCGTGGATCTGGCCTTGGCAGGCAGCCACGATGGATGGGGGGAGGACAGGTAGGTGCGCGTACTACGAAAGGCCGTGGTAGACTAGCTTACACCTACGGCGCCCGAGATGACACTAGGGTTCGCGATTCACGTGGGGCCCAGTACTGCTTTTGGCTAGTATGCAGCAGGAACCTAGTCCACGCGTCCGGTTAAGGACAAGCACCGCCCACTGAAGTGCAGGTGCTGAAAGGTTCGTTCCCTGAGTGTTGGCGATGTAATGTACGCTATCTACGTATCGTAATGTACCGTAGGGGTGCGCACCACCCGACCTGTGGGAAAGGAAAGTGAATATGAGGGGTCCCGAGGGGACGCCAGCAGCTTTGTGGAGTTTCGACCTAATGTCGCGACTTGAGGTCAAGCGACTAGAGAAAACTGGAAGGCTGGGGGCGTCCGACTGATTCTCACCGAAGCGATGGTGAGCGAGGCTCAAACCTAAGGCTAGGGACAAGATAGTATATTAGTTAGTAATGTAAGAAAGGATACAAGTGGAGGCTTACTGACCTAGGGACAAGAGGTCGAAACTGAGGTCCCTAGGGCAGCAGAGGCCGGCTTATATACATGGGGAGATTAGGGCAGGCTGTGCACGTTGGTCCGTGCGCAGCTGGTCTGTGCGCAGCATGCCGACGCGGCCCCGGGGGCCGGTGAGTCAGAGCGGCTGTGTCAGCGGGGCCCGAGCTGTGCCGTGCGCTGCCGCCCCATCTAATCTAATCGTACAGTAGATAGTGACGCGTCCATATCAGGCAGGTAGTACAGAGGTCGCGGGTTCGAGCCCGCGAAAAGGAAAAATTAAAAAACGGCTAGGCGCCGTACCAACTCGTGACATTACCCCCCCCTCAACGGCGCATGACCTCATGCGAGGCGCCCTTGCCCATCTCCCACCCGGAGCGGCAGCGTGCTTCAGTCAGCGGCGAAGGCATTGGCTGAAAGTTGAGACCACCAAAGGTAGCAGCATTGAGGCGGCGAGGGGCGTTCGGGTTCTTCCGGTGGAAGTCGGCTATGAGGGCCGGCGCATTGGCAACGTTGCGCGCCGGTTCCCATGACGTATGCGAGTCGTCATAACCCTTCCACTTGACGAGGTACTGTAGCTGGCGCCGGAAGATCCTTGAATCTTTGATTCGCTCAACCTCGTACTCCTCGTCGCCCTCAACCTCAATCGCAGGCGGCTCCTCCGGCTCTCGGCCCGGGATATCGCTACGCGTGTACTTGCTAAGCAAGGAGACATGGAATACCGGGTGCACCGGCACCGACTTTGGCAGGATTAATTCATAATCCAAATCTCCGAGCTTTCGCCGCACGGCATAAGGTCCGAGGCGCTTGGGACTGAGCTTCTTGCTCGGCTGTTTCAGCTTAAGGTTCCGAGCGTCAAGCCAGACCTTGTCCCCCGGCGCGAAGACCGGTGCCTCCTGCACGTGCTTGTCGTAGTACACCTTCATGCGCTCGGCCGACAGCTCGAGCGCAGAGCGCGTATCGTCG
>NW_020170177.1:0-2416 GCF_002117355.1 Postia placenta MAD-698-R-SB12 | reverse complement strand
CTCCGTCCAAATCGGGATCCAGGGAGCGACAACCCCCTTCGTCGACGAAAAGCCTTCCTTCAGGCATTCAAGGCCCGCTTTGGCAATCTCGACGACGCCGCTGCGGCACAGGTGGAGCTTACCAAGCTCTGCTCCGACAAAACCATGCGCGAGAAGCGCACCGCCGCAGAGTTCTCTGCACTGTTCAAGGGTCCGGCGGACCGTTCCGGGTATGGGAACCTGGAACTACGCGACAAGTACCTGAGCGGCATCCCTTCCCGCGTCTATCGCAAACTCGAGCTCGAAACCTTCGCCACGTGGCAAGCCGCTGACAAGCGCGCCACCGAGGTCGAGCAAATCCTCGACGTTAGCCGGGCTCGTCGGCCCGAGCTAAACAGCTTCTTCTCGGCACGGGGTCGAGGACGCGGAGGGGCTCGTGGTGGTGCACCCTCGTCACACGCAGCTTCGGCCAGCATCAATGCGGCCGTCGGAAAAGGAAACTTCCCCGGCACATGCTTCGGCTGTGGGAAGCAAGGGTACCGACGATTTGAGTGCCCCAATTGTAAGGACAAGCCTTACACAAAACGCGCCGATGCGCGGGCTACGGTTGCCTCGGGCTCCACCCAGGCTGCGACAAGCGCCCCCATCACGACATCACCCTCGGCAAGTATAAGTGCCGTTTCAGCGAAATCCGAGCAATCGGAGCTGGCGGACTTAATGGCACAGGTGAAGTCGATGCGCGAGGAGCTCGAACACTATCGGGCGATGAAGGAGGAGGGTTTTTGATCCGGTCCGCGCTTCGTGCCGCACGCGTCGGGCCGCGTAATAATAATTTGTACAATGTATTGGCGACTGCGAATGTGTACGAGTTGGACCACGGGTCCCAGCATTTCCACATCCCGGTGCGCCTCCAAGGAAAAAGACGGCACAAGGACATAATCGCTATGGTGGACAGCGGAGCCACCACAAAGTTTATCAACAAGCGATTCATAGTAGAAAATAAGGTGCAAACACGGAAGTTGAAGGAACCAATTCCGCTATACAATATCGACGGCACCCTCAACAAGGATGGAAGCATCTCGGAAGTAGCAGTACTACAGATGCAAATAGGAGAACACGTCGAGAAGACAGCATTTACGGTCACGGACATCGGTCCAGAGGATGTGATCGTCGGGTTGGATTGGCTACGCGAGCACAACCCCGAAATAGATTGGGAGAAGGGCTCCCTCAAATTGTCGCGATGCCCTGAAACGTGCGGTGCCAGGAGAACTGGCCGAATGGAGCAAGCAGCAACTGTGCGTGATACGGGGGTCAGGCCCACGGCGCGCAGGCGTTTGCCGAAGTCCAAACGGTCGGTGATAGGTGCCTGCCGGAGTCGGGTACTCCCTGACTTCGAACCCGAAGAAGATCCGGTGGAGGTAGAGTGGGATGAGGCCGATTTGATCGAAGCCTGGGAGCAAGGTGTCACGCTTCCCGGCGCTCCTCAGCTGTTCGTCGCAGCAGGACATACGTACTCCCAGCTGTTTGCTGAGGAGGAGATCAAAAAGAAGGTCGTTAAAACCGCCGAGGAGTCGGTGCCTAAACGGTACCATGAGTTCCTGAATGTCTTCTCCAAGGAAGCATCAGAACGGTTACCCGAAAGGAAGCCGTACGATCATGCGATCGAACTCGTGCCCGGCTACTCGACCTTCCATTCGAAGGTATACCCATTGTCGAGCAACGAGCAGGAGGAATTGGACAAATTCCTAAAGGAGCAGTTAGCGAAAGGCTACATACGGGAGTCGAAGTCACCAATCTCGTCCCCCTTCTTCTTCATCAAAAAGAAGGAAGGGACACTTCGACCCGTACAGGACTACCGCCGGTTGAACGCGATCACGGTCAAGAATCGTTATCCCTTACCGTTGATTGCCGAAATGGTGGATAAGCTCCGCGGCGCTACGCTCTTCACAAAGTTCGACGTCCGATGGGGATACAACAACGTCCGGATCAAGGCCGGTGACGAATGGAAGGCGGCCTTTGTGACTAATCGAGGGTTGTACGAGCCCTTGGTGATGTTCTTCGGTCTCACCAATTCCCCTGCGACCTTCCAGGCAATGATGAATGAGATATTCCACGATCTCATCGTTGGTGGCAAGATCCTCGTATACCTGGATGACATACTCATCTTCTCCACCAACAAGGAGGAGCACGAGAAGGTCACACGCGAGGTTCTTCGTCGCCTTCAGGACAATGATCTGTTCCTGAAGCCTGAGAAGTGCGAATGGGACGTTCCCAAGGTCGACTACGTCGGCTATGTGTTCGGTGGCGATGAGGTGGCGATGGATCCCGCGAAGCTTAAAGGTATCAATGAGTGGCCGGTACCCCGGAACAAAAAAGACGTTCAGAAGTTCCGGGGGTTCTCCAACTTTTACCGCCGCTTCATTAAAGACTTCGCTAA
>NW_020170176.1:0-2417 GCF_002117355.1 Postia placenta MAD-698-R-SB12 | reverse complement strand
ACTGGACGATCAACACGGCCCTCTCTTCCCTCGAGCTGAAGATCCAGGTTGCCCTCAGTCTCCTCGATGGTGACGCGCGAGCTTGGGCCACCCCCATCTTCTCCCAGCTTGCCTCCGTCCAAATTGGGATCCAGGGAGCGACGACCCCCTTCGTCGACGAAAAAGCCTTCCTTCAGGCCTTCAAGGCCCGTTTTGGCAATCTCGACGACGCCGCTGCGGCACAGGTGGAGCTTACCAAGCTCTGCTCCGACAAAACCATGCGCGAGAAGCGCACCGCCGCAGAATTCTCTGCGCTGTTCAAGGGTCCGGCGGACCGTTCCGGGTATGGGAACCTGGAACTACGCGACAAGTACCTGAGCGGCATCCCCTCCCGCGTCTATCGCAAACTCGAGCTCGAAACCTTCGCCACGTGGCAAGCCGCTGACAAGCGCGCCACCGAGGTCGAGCAAATCCTTGACGTTAGCCGGGCTCGTCGGCCCGAGCTAAACAGCTTCTTCTCGGCACGAGGTCGAGGACGCGGAGGGGCACGTGGTGGTGCACCCTCGACGCACGCAGCTTCGGCCAGCATCAATGCGGCCGTCGGAAAAGGAAACTTCCCCGGCACATGCTTCGGCTGTGGGAAGCAAGGGTACCGACGCTTCGAGTGCCCCAATTGTAAGGACAAGCCTTACACAAAACGCGCCGACGCGCGGGCTACGGTTGCCTCGGGCTCCACCCAGGCTGCGACAAGCGCCCCTGACGCTTCACCCTCGGCAAGTATAAGTGCCGCTTCAGCGAAATCCGAGCAATCGGAGCTGGCGGACTTAATGGCACAGGTGAAGTCGATGCGCGAGGAGCTCGAGCACTATCGGGCGATGAAGGAGGAGGGTTTTTGATCCGGTCCGCGCTTCGTGCCGCACGCGTCGGGCCGCATATATCCTGTAACAAGTATGATGTATTGTCGACTGCAATGGTGTATGAGTTGGACCAGGGGTCCCAGCACTTTCACATCCCAGTTCGACTTCAAGGGAAAAGACGGCACAAGGACATAATCGCTATGGTGGACAGCGGAGCCACCACGAAGTTCATCAACAAGCGATTCGTTAAGGAAAATAAGGTGCAGACGCGGAAGCTAAAAAAGCCGATTCCGCTCTACAATATCGACGGCACCCTGAATAAGGATGGAAGCATCTCAGAAGTAGCAGTGCTACAGATGCACATAGGAGAACACGTCGAGAAGACGGTGTTTACGGTCACGGACATCGGTCCAGAGGACGTGATCGTCGGGTTGGATTGGCTACGCGAGCACAACCCCGAAATAGATTGGGAGAAGGGCTCCCTCAAGTTATCGCGATGCCCTGAAACGTGTAGCGCCAGGAGGACTGGCCGAATGGAGCAAGCAGCGACTGCGCGTGATACGGGGGTCAGGCCCACGGCGCGCAGGCGTTCGCCGAAGTCCAAACGGTCGGTCATAGGTGCCTGCCGGAGCAAGGTGCTCCCGGACTTCGAACCCGAAGAAGATTCGACGGAAGTGGAATGGGATGAGTCTGACTTGATCGAAGCCTGGGAGAAGGGTATCACGCTTCCCGGCGCCCCTCAGCTGTTCGTCGCAGCAGGGCACACGTATTCCCAGCTGTTCGCCGAGGAAGAGATCAAGAAGAAGGTCGTTAAGACCGCTGAGGAGTCGGTACCCAAACAGTACCACGAGTTTCTGAAGGTCTTCTCGAAGGAAGCATCAGAACGGCTACCCGAAAGAAAGCCGTACGATCATGCGATCGAACTCGTGCCCGGCTACTCCACGTTCCATTCAAAGGTATACCCATTGTCGAGCAACGAGCAGGAGGAACTGGACAAGTTCCTAAAGGAGCAGTTAGCGAAGGGCTACATACGGGAGTCGAAGTCGCCAATCTCATCCCCCTTTTTCTTCATCAAAAAGAAGGAAGGGACGCTTCGACCCGTACAGGACTACCGCCGATTGAACGCGATCACGGTCAAAAATCGTTATCCCTTGCTGTTGATCGCCGAAATGGTGGATAAGCTCCGCGGCGCTACGCTCTTCACGAAATTCGATGTCCGATGGGGATACAACAACGTCCGGATCAAAGCCGGTGACGAGTGGAAGGCGGCCTTTGTAACTAACCGGGGGCTGTACGAACCCCTGGTAATGTTCTTTGGCCTCACTAATTCCCCCGCGACCTTCCAGGCCATGATGAACGAGATCTTCCACGATCTCATCGTCGGCGGCAAGATCCTTGTGTACCTGGATGACATACTCATCTTCTCCACCAACAAAGAGGAGCATGAAAAGGTCACACGCGAGGTTCTGCGTCGCCTTCAGGACAACGATCTGTTCCTGAAGCCTGAAAAGTGCGAGTGGGACGTTCCCAAGGTCGACTACGTCGGGCTATGTGTTCGGTGGCGATGAGGTGGCGATGGAT